>NC_066560.1:6862542-7047542 GCF_024679095.1 Eriocheir sinensis
AAGATGACACCAAATAAAGTGTTGATGTGTTTTGCTCAAGTTGTGTTTTCCTTCCACCTTACTATCTGAAGTATTACCTCGGTGGAACAGATTACAAACAGGCATGCAACAAAATTGATATAAAATTTGGAAATGTAAAAAAAAAATTATACACACACACACACACACACACACACACACACACTGTCACGCACGCACACGCACTGACCGAGGTAAAAAAAAGAGATGATGAGGAAAGGAGAAGAGACGAGGAGACAAAGAAAATGGTAGAGAAGTTGAGGGAAGAAATAGTTGGATTGACTAAGGAACAGCTGGAAAGCCACACAGAAATAGCGCAACTGAGGATGGAAAATTTAAAAAAAAACATGATATACAAATTTTTAAAATGGAAAGAGGTTAGTGTGATGGGGACAAACGAAGACATGGAGAAGATGGAAGAAATGACTAAAAGAGAAGTAGCAGAGAAGATAGGAAATGATCAGCAGAGTGTGGCTGTAAAGGTAGAGGAAAAGATTAAGCATATGGTCAATGATGAATTGAAGGAGTGGAGAAGTGAAAAAAAAAAAAGGAAAACACGAGCTTTAGAGAAATCCTAGAACAACAGCAAGAGGGGCAGAGGCAAGATATAGAAAAAAAGTTGTGAATCTACTGAAAAATAGAGAAACAATGGTGAGGGACATGGCAGAAAAGAAATAAAAATGTGTCAGCGTGTCTGGTGTCAAAGAGGAAAAAAAAAACAGTGAAGACTCAGAGTTACGAGAGGAGTACGGTGAAAATTATATTGAGAAATATGAATGCTAAAGAGGAGGAAAAGTTTGAGGAAGAAGTAGATGAAATAACTAAATTGGGAAGAAATGAGGAAGGAAAAAACAGACCATTAAAGATACAACTAAGGTCCCAAATGGCAACAGAAACCAAAATAAATAGGTCATGGAAACTAAACAACTCTGAAGAATACAAGCAAATACATGTGAGGAGAAATATGTCAGAGGATAAAAGAATAAAAGTAAAGGAATTGATAAATAAAGCAAAAAATGAAATGATGAAAGATCAGGATTTATTTTTATTTATTTATTTATTTATTTATTTTTTTTTTTTTTGAGAATGTAGAGTGAAATTCTGGTAAGTGATTTCCACGCTGACTGCTCTTCTGAACTTGCTAACTGCATGCCTCCCCCCCTCCCGCGGCCCCGCTGCACACGACTTTCTACTCATGCTCATCCCTATACTGTCCAAACCCCTTGTGCAAGAGTTAACCAGCATCTTCACTCTTTCATCCCTCACGCTGGTAAACTCTGGAACAATCTTCCTTCATCTGTATTTCCTCCTGCCTACGACTTGAACTCTTTCAAGAGAAGGGTATCAGGACACCTCTCCTCCCGAAATTGACCTCTCTTTCGGACACCTCTTTTGATTCTTTTTTAGGAGCAGCGAGTAGCGGGCTTTTTTTTATTATAGTTTCCTTTTTTTGTGCCCTTGAGCTGCCTCCTTTGTTGTGAAAAAAAAAAAAAATGCTGGAAGATACAATAAGGCACTGGCAGACGAAAAAGAAAGTAATAAAAAGGTAATATTAACAGGAGACTCCAATTGCAAACAAGTGAAATGGGAAGATTATGCAGCGGAGGGTGGTGAAAATACTTGGGGTAGTAAACTAGTAAACTTGGGGAAGTAAACGTGGGGCGCATCGACTTGGGGCGCGTCGGCAGTGGGGCGCTTCGACCTGCTACCTCCCAGTAAGTATCAAGCATTTTAAATGTAAAATATTGGAGATTTAGGGCCGCTTTCACAGTCACTTTTGTTTGTTTTGATCGTTAGCAATGAGCGGCGATTGCCGCTATAGTATTTCCACGTGAAACTGGTCGATGGGATAGTTGGGGCTGCGGGGTTAGTCTAGCCCCGCACCTTACTACACACTCTCAACACCTCTTACTTCCTCTGCAGCCGCCACTACCCCATCAGCCAGTTTCACGTGGAAATACTATAGCGGCGATCGCCGCCATTGGTAACGATCAAAACAAACAAGTGACTGTGAAAGCGGCCGTTGGTAAGGATCAGAATACATATGAAACTTAAAAATTACCTGTTAGTGATGAGGGCAACGAATGTCAGGCAAAAATTTTCACTAGATATATACTCGTGTTTAAACCCGTTTATTTATTTTTTTTTTTTTTCAAATGACAGCCCAAGTTGGGAGTGCGTCTTATAAGCCGTCAAATACGGTAGTTTAATTTATGTTATCTTTCCCATACTTCCCTAACTATCTTCCTAATATCAATCAACTCAGGAGAGACTCTGTCCTGATAGCAGAGCTGTGTTTTGACTGCCTTCATAGATGATTAAATTCTGACTAAACTATGTATTTGTGGCCAGCAATATACACATCTATACAAAGGATATATCGGGCACCCTATAAATACCATATGATATCATTATCTACCTTAACCTAATCCAATCTAAACTACACCTCTAGTGACTCTGATGGATGTAATGCATAAAAGCTCTTATAACGATATAATTATTATATTTTTTTATGATCATCACTATCATTATTAGTATTGAGATCCATGAAATGGCATCAACGTATAATATTAAATATGATATAGACCCAAAGTCCCCTAGATGAGCAGACATGGTTATGAAAGAGTAAAGTAAATAAATTATAATAATAAAAAAAAAAACATATAGCCACAAGAGACCTAATTTGAAGATCAAGAACTGGGCAGAATGAAGAAATGTCATTGGAATAGGTGAATGAGAAGAAATCCCTTGCTACATATCACACGGATAAAGAATAAAAAGTGGATTGAGAACACTGTCCTGAGGAACATCAGTTTTGACTTGAGTATATCTACTGAACCTACTACCACATATATACATGCAATTTATACTACATAAAAAAAAATGTTTAACACTGAAAATATGTATGGGAGGCAATATGAATCTGGTTTCTGTTGGTGTTTGCTGAAACGGTGAATCTATCAGGGCTGTGGGAATGTCAAACAGTGACCACCTTTTCTGGAACATCCCTCGGAACTGCTGCGAGTCTTCTTACTTTGTTGCATGAAGCTATGAAGTCTGTCAGCAGATTCTTAAATTTACCTCGAGCGTTTCCTGTTCATAAGCAAAAACTGAAAAGAACTCAAAAAATTATATGACAATACGCTAACATTGTTTATAAAAAGAGGGTGCCTGTAAAAGAATTCTGTTAGTTTACATAAGATTGTGTTATGGTAGGTTACTTAAGTTTTGTTGCGGTAAGTTAGGTTAGTGAGGTTAGGTTAGGTAAGTGACATTAGGTTAAGTTACTGTTAGTAGTAGTATTTTTTTTTTTTTGTTAGAATCTTTTTTCACTATTTGTCTTATGTGGTGCCTATAGTGCCACTAAGCACTCTTAAGGGACCTGGTGGATGACCCCAGAATCAACACATTATCCTTAAAAGCAAATGGGTCTCACCATGTCCCAAAGCAAATGCATAGGTATCGAGAAAAAGAAGTGTGAGTAATGTTAAACTGGAATTGGTATTATTCCAGAAGTACACCCATCTCACAACGAAAGTGCTGTGTGAAGTACTTGGTAGATTATGGTGTTTTGTATTAATCAATTACTTAAAAGAAAAAAATATTTGTTTCTAAGAGGGGGGAGGGAACTGGTGTTTAGCGACAGAAAGGTAGCTGATTTTGTGTAAGATGGGTGTAATTCTGAAAATTTACACAAAAATTTCATAAAAAATTATGATTTGTGGAAGAATTGTTTTTGCTTATGATCTCTTATACTTGTTTGTTTTCCAGGGTAAAAGTGCATATCAGTGACGGTGAAAGCAACTGAAAACTGGAGGGTGGCCGAAGGGACAAACCCAGAAATAGGCGCACCTAACATCACCATAGCCGATCCAGGATTCAGGACGTTTCCTAAGGTAGAGGAGGTAACGTTATAATTGCATTTCGTAAAGAATCCTTATAACCAAAGACTAACTAAATTATGAGTATTCTTTTTTCTTGAACACAACATTGAATAAACAACCGAACAATAATACGAAAATACGTATAGCTACCGTTGCCAGATTGTCGTACACTCTTTTAACGATAACTATAAATTAGTTTCATTATTGGAGCCCATAAGACAGTTTGGGAGTAGGAAGGCGGGAAATATAAGCGGCTGAGTACGACCATCCATCTGGCACCGTTGGTCTGTATCCCCGATGCCTGAGGCAGCAGCGCCCGCCATTTTGCGGGTATCAGATACCTTAAATAACATATTTTTACTGCACAAAGCCTAGGAGATGTCACTTATTGTGACTTCGTGAGTTTTCATATTTATCTATTTGTGTATATTTCATGGTGGCAAATCTTAAATTACTATTCCCATTTTTACTAGTGACACGAATTTGTGACTGCTTATCACAATAGAATTTCACACTAATAAGTGAATCAGACCCCACAGAAATATTACCAGTGTGTGTATGAATGAATACAGTGATAAGCACATACTTTGATTTAACTTTAGGATGCCTCGTGGATCATTAATAAATAAAAACAAAATATCCGGATAGGCTAATCTTTAGCCCATTACCTTCAATGGCCCCCCAAAACGGTCCCTCCGCCAAGTTTATACCCCACATTTGGTGATGTTAGGTGCGCCTTTTATAAGTCTATCTTTACTATTGGGTGCATTTTTTTTAATACTATGCATAAACATTACTGAATTTCTGAGGTTACCTATTCTTACCATACCACCTACCCTAAAATATGGGAAGCTGAGAAATATTTCTGTGCCACCCATGCTTAAACCTGGCATGGCTGGCAACCTTCCTGCCTCCTCTCCCCACCCTCCATGTTCCGCTGTCTATGTACAGAATTGATAGAATGGAAAGATAACAAAAATTCTTACCTCCATTCAGCTCTGACAGGTCAGGTTGTTCTGCCCATAGTTATCCAATGGCATCGACGGCTCCTTACAGCAACTTTTTTTGTGGTAGTACAGAGCACAGGATCTCTGTGGTCCCACAAAAATGCTAGACGCCCCCAAGGCTCCAGCAAAGAAGCCTCAGAGGCCCAACACCACAGCATTTTGTTGTCCAAAAGTTCTAGGGAGTGACATCCTGGAGGCAATAACTGTTGTTTACTCAATTTCATGGGTTACTTTGAAGAATAACAGCTTGCACCGTCTTGGAATCGGTTCTTGCCACTATCTAGTTGTTTATCTGAGCTTCTCCATCATAATCAACGTTTACATTAACGGTAAACGTAAGAAAAAAAAATTCGTTTGGTGGTCGTTTCGCGCTTGGGTGAATCAAAAAAATTTGGCAATACAACTCGCGCAGGACCGTCCACACGAAAATGTGGCAATATTGCCAATTCGCGGTGTTAGCTGTATTGATGGTCCGTATATTGCCGAAAATACTCCTCGTGCTTAGCTCGGGCCCGGTACACTACAAATAGGTAAATATACACACACACACACACACACAGGAAACACATCATATAGGTTTAAACAACATGTCACTCAGTCACTCACCTTAGGTAATCCCTTGTTACAAGCAGTGGTGGTGGTGATGGTGGTGGTGGAAGCAGCGGGTATGGGGGAGTCACATGAATGGCTCAGTGGGGGTTCAGCCCATCGCGCCCTGCCCTGTGATACGGCAGGACCCCGACGGCTTACTTGCGGCAGTCCCCATGTCACTCCCCCTCGACCCAGCGTCATCCACACACGCAGTCAAGAGGTGTGTTCCTTTCCCACGTTACACCGAAGGCTGTTGAAGAAAAGACAGGATGATATAACATTATTCTAAAGCCAATCCACTCCCCATTCCCAAGCACAATACCACTCCCTCTCGACCAGTCTTCCACACACACATTCAAGGAGCCGAGAGATGTGTTCCTTTCCCACGTTGCACCGGAGGCTGTTGGAGAGAAGACACGGATGATATAACCTTATGCAATCAGTCCCCACATCACTCACCCTCGACCTCTTCCACACACACGTCCAATGAGTCAAGAGATGTGATTTTGCGCGCGTGGCACTGATGGCTGTTGAAAAAAAGGCATGGATGATACAAAAAACTTACTCAAAATCTAATCGTTTAAAATCAGATAGCACCTCCAATAGCTTTTTTTTTTTACATCACTTTGTTCTGTTTTCCCTTGTGTAAATTCGTATTCGATGTTGTGTTGTAAGCCATATCTAGAAGTTTTAAAAATGTCAATTCAAAGCCTAATTCTTAAGTTAATTGTTGAAGCAGATCTCTCCTCTAGTATAGGCTACCCCCTCCCCCTGTCTAAACTCGCATCTACTCCCATGCTATTTATATTACTGCTTTACAATGAATACGTAACAACACTAAGATCACTATTATCATCATCAGCAGCAGCCCCTTATTGCACCTCTGAACAGTGTGTGTGTGTGTGTGTGTTCACGTTTCCGGGCTCCATATTCTTCGAAGGTACTTGTCAGACTTCCACACGCGTGCCTGCCTGACTGACTGACTGATTGACTGACCGACTGATAGACTGACTGACTGACTTAAATTGATTTGTATATATTGTAATGGATAAAAGGAATAGGATGTAATGAATGTGCAAAAAAAATACTGCCAGAGAGAGAGAGAGAGAGAGAGAGAGATTGACATAGATTTACATAGAAAATCAGAACACACAGACCCCATTCTACATTAATTAGATGGCTCCAAAACGTTGCATTTCAACTCTAGTTAATATTAAGTTGAAGGAAGTGACGGTCGAGCTTGTTTTGAAAGGAGTCAATCGTGTTACACTGGACCACTGAAGGTGGGAGCTTAGAGCTTAGAGAGAGAGAGAGAGAGAGAGAGAGAGAGAGAGAGAGAGAGAGAGAGAGAAGCCCTACACAAGAACAAGTAAGCATTGGTGAGGCAGTCCCTTCACTACACTACCACTTCTTCCTTCAGTCTCACCACCAACACCACAGTCAACACCAACACCACCACCACCAGCACCACAACCACTATTACTGCCTCAATCAGTCATGGCTCAAAGTAAGTTACGATGTTGTCTTCTGGTTGTTGTCCTGGTAATGGTAGAAGTAGTAGTAGTAGTAGTAGTAGTAGTAGTAGTAGTAGTAGGAGAGTAGTAGTAGTAGTAGTAGCAGTAGTAGTTATTGTCATTGTTGCTGTAAACGAAGATAGAGGAAGGAAGGAAAGAAAGAGAGAAAGAAGAAGAAAAAAGAAAAAGAAGTAGAAAAAGAAGAAGGAACCACTTCTAAAAGTGACGGGGAAAAAAATCATATACCGTATTTATATAGAGCCTTTAATTAATGTTGTTGCTGCCAAAGAACATTTTGGGACGAATCAGTGAGCAACAGCATCTTAAAGAGGCACTAAAAGTCTAAAACCTCCCTACTAATAACCCTCGGGAAAGCGGTAGAAACAAATTACATGATTAAAATACAACACGAACTGCGTGGTGGCACAACTATATCGTAGGTATGCTGCGCTGTGAACTCTGGAAGTGAAAAAAAATCCCACAACCATGATCCAAAGTCAGTGTCCAGCGGATGCCTTACAGTGTCTACGTGTGAGGGAAAGTGTGGTGTGGCAGCATGGTGTAGTCCAATGTGGGACAAAGCTACTTGATTGATTGATTGATTGATTGATAGTTTACTGTTGCAGGTATACAACAAAGAAGGGAGAAACCTGCCATCCCAACCCCTAGGCAGTGCAAAGTGTGATCTGCTTGATGGAGCAGTAGTCTTGACACCTTGGAACACTTAATGAATGCCACAAACTCCTTTACAGTGTTAATAACTCCTTTATATCCCCTTTCACGAGCTTTTAAGTGAGTGTCTGTGTCTGTCTGTGTGTGGCAGAGTCGCGTGCCGGCGTGGTCAAGTACGGGAGCTACAAGTATGAAGACGGGACGCAGTATGTGGGCGACTGGAACGACAAGGGGCAGAAGCACGGCATGGGTCACCTGGTGCTGGCCGACGCCACGCGCTACGACGGGGGCTTCGAAGCGGGGCTCTTCAACGGCCTGGGCGTGATATGCTTCCCGGACGGAGCAAGGTATGGGCATGGTTGTCTACTATAGTAATTCATGGCTCTCAGCAGCTTGAAGCATCCCAAGTTGTACGAGGAAACTACATTAGGATAAAGTTTTGGCTATAATATGAAGCCACAAATGGTAAGAAATTCCAGGCGATTTAGATATAATATAAAGCCACAACTGGTCAAAAACTCACTTTGAGCACGGACAGGGCAAGGAGTGAGCATGGTTGTCTGCACAGTGGCGTAGATACGGGGGTGGGGGGGGGCATGGAGGGAGGGGAGGAGACACGTGCCCCCCCAACTGGCCGTGCCCTCATACCCACCACTCCATATATCTGCTGATCTAAGAAAACCTTGTAGGTGGCATCAGAATACCCCATGAGCTCGACTTGCCCATAGCGAAACCAGATTGACCGAGACCGTATCGTTGGCTTCCGCGGGTCCTGATATATACGTTCCTCCCCACCGCTCTACCACACAGTTCCAATACCTATTTATTCCCCTCATATGTTAGCTATAGGTAACATATGAGAAGAGATATGTGTTAGGACTGTGTGGCAGAGCGGCGGGGAAGAAAGGAATCCGCTGGAGCCTAACACAGTGAACACCTAGCTAAGCCACTGTCTGCATCGGGTTACCTAAGATTCTCAATACTCCCAAGCATCCCAAGAATAAAGAAACTACATTATGAACAAGTCTGAACAATAATATGAAGCCACAAATTGTAAGAAACGATTATTTAAGGCAACCAATCACGTCACATCCCCCCGCCATCCCGTGATCCCTGCCCACCTGTTGTTACCCCAGAACAGGGTGATGTCCCCTCCACGGGCCATCCCGGTCACTCCTACGTGATCCTGGTATTCCATGGACACGAGTCACTCAGTAGCAGACGCGCCGAGGCCTCACAAACACTTCAAATAGTAATAAGAAGACTGACAACGCCCTGCCGGCCACTATCATGTAAACAATGGCGAGTTAAATTCAATCACTATCTTTTATCAACACTTCAATCAACACCAAAGGGAAGCATGTATGGTGAAGGTTTTCCCATATCCTCATTGGTTTGAAGATGATTTTCCAGCGTTTCATGTTTCTCTCTCATTAATCTTTGCTCTTAGGAATTAAGTTATCTTACGCGTCATTGTTTGCATAGAGGTGAAGGCAAGAGTGAAAAATAGAAGCTGAAGGCAGGAGAGAAAATTAATAAAAGTAAATATACTGTCTAAAACAAGGCTTCCCAACCGTAGGGTCGCGAAGTCTTGCTAGGAGTGACTGAGGTGAATGGAGGTTTTTTCAGCCATTCGTTTTGATATTGTGTTCTATTTTTTTTTTTTTTTTTTTTTTTTACAGCAAAGGAGACAGCTCAAGGGCACAAAAAAGTAAACATTAATAAAAAAAAGCCCTGCTCCTAAAAGAATCCAAAGAGGTGGCCGAAAGATAAGTCAGTTTCGGGAGGAGAGGTGTCCTGATACCCTCCTCTTGAAAGAGTTCAAGTCGTAGGCAGGAGGAAATACAGATGAAGGAAGATTGTTCCAGAGTTTACCAGCGTGAGGGATGAAAGAGTGAAGATGCTGGTTAACTCTTGCATAAGGGGTTTGGACAGTATAGGGATGAGCATGAGTAGAAAGTCGAGTGGCAAAGGGCCCGCGGGGGGGGGGGGCAGGCATGCAGTTAGCAAGTTCAGAAGAGCAGTCAGCATGGAAATATCGATAGAAGATAGAAAGAGAGCAACATTGCGCGGAATTTAAGAGGTGAAGACTATCGGTATGAGGAGGAGAGCTGATGAGACGAAGAGCCTTTGCCTCCTCTGTCCAGAAGAGCTGTGTGAGGGAGCCCCCCCCACATGAGATGCATACTCCATACGAGGGCGGACAAGGCCCTGTATATGGACAGCAACTGTGCAGGGAGAAGAACTGGCGGAGACGGTACAGAACGCCCAGCCTCGAGGAAGCTGATTTAGTAAGAGATGAGATATGAAGTTTCCAGTTGAGATTTTGAGTTAAGGATAGACCGAGGATGTTTAGTGTTGAGGAAGGTGATAGCTGGGTGTTGTCAAAGAATAGGATAGTTGTTTGGAAGATTGTGTCGAGTGGATGGGTGGAGAACTGTTGAGGCGTGCGTTGAAGGGACACTTCTCTTGCCTTGCTTGAATCGGAAATAATAGTAAGGTCTGAGGCTAGCGTTCTGCAGCCTCAGCCTTGAGTCGTTAAGTTCCTGAAGGTGGGTCTTCCTATTAAAAAGAAGTTGAATATTGCATCGTGGGCAGGAATGGATAGGACAGTTCGTTTTGGAAAGAAGATCATCAATGAACAACAGAAAAGAGTGGGAGATAGGACAGAACCCTGTGGGACACCACTGTTAATAGATTTAGGGAAGAACAGTGACCGTCTACCACGGCAGAAATAGAACGGTCAGAAGGAAACTGGAGATAAAGGTACAGAGAAGGATAGAAACCGTAGGAGGAGGTAGTTTAGCAAGATTTGTGCCAGACCCTATCAAAAGCTTTTGATATGTCCAGCGCAATAGCAAAGTTTCACCGAAACGGCTAAGAGAGGATGACCAAGAGTCAGTTAAGGAGATCACCAGTAGAACGTCCCTTGAACCCATACTGGCGATCAGATAGAAGGTCAGAAGTGGAAAGGTGCTTTTGAATCTTACGGTTAAGGATTGATTCAAAAGCTTTAGATAGACAAGAAAGTAAAGCAATAGGACGGTAGTTTGAGGGATTGGAGCGGTCACCCTTCTTAGGTACAGGCTGTGTGAAGGCATACTTCCAGCAAGAAGGAAAGGTAGATGTTGACAGGCAGAGGCGAAAGAGTTTGACCAGGCAGGGTGACAGCACGGAGGCACAGTTTTTAAGGACAATAGGAGGCACTCCATCAGGTCCATAAGCCTTCTGAGGATTGAGGCCAGAGAGGGCATAGAAAACATCATTTTGAAGAATCTTTATAACAGGCATAAAAGAGTCAGAGGGGGGATGAGTAGGAGGAATATGCCCAGAATCGTCCAGGGTGGAGTTTTTAGAAAAAGTTTGAGAGAAGAGTTCAGCCTTAGAGATAGATGAGACGGCAGTGTTGCCGTCAGGACTGAGGAGTGGAGGGAAAGATGAAGAAGTGAAGTTGGAGGAGATGTTTTTTTGGGATGATGAAGTCACGGGAAGAGTTAGAAAGCAAGGTTTTGACATTTTCTATTAATGAAAGAATTTTTGGTTAGTCGGAGAATAGATTTGGCACGATTTCGGGCAGAAATGTAAAGTTCATAATTAGCATTAGTTTGAAGGCTCTGGTATCTTTTGTGAGCTACCTCTCTATCATTGACAGCACGAGAACAAGCGTGTGTTAAGAGGGAACATCAGGGTGTCTCTGGGGCACGTCAGGGTCGGGTATATGGGTAACAATAAGTACAAGAAAAATTAATGTGTAAAACTGCTGGTATTAGGGAGTCGCGAGTGCTTGGACGTTGGGAACCACTGATCTAAAAAAAATACATATATTCGATCCTTTGCAAAACTTATACAACATTAAACTATCAATCAATCAATCAACTTATACCATTTTGCATTGACCGCTGGATGAGTAAGAGACGAGGCGCGGCAACCATAAAGTTCAAAGTTAAAACCATACTCTAATTATACTCCTCATAATGTTCCTCCCCACCTTAATTGCCAGGTACGAGGGGGAGTTCATGCAGGGCTGGTTCCACGGCCACGGCATCTTCTGGCGCAACGACAATATGCGCTTCGAAGGGGAGTTCCGAGGCGGCCGAATCTGGGGGCACGGTGAGGCCCTTGGGAGCACTGTGTCTCGTTGAACCCTGCCGGGGCCTAGAAGTTTGAGTTATGCTGAAGCCTGCATTAAATAGATTGAACCTTGATTGATCCTGTATTAAATAGCTTGAACCTTGATTGAGCCTGTATTAAATAGCTTGAACCTTGATTGAGCCTGTATTAAAGAGCTTGAACCTTGATTGAGCATGCATTAAATAGCTTGAACCTGTATTAAATAGCTTGAACCTTGATTGAGCCTGTATTAAATAGCTTGAACCTTGATTGAGCCTGTATTAAATAGCTTGAACCTTGATTGAGCCTGTATTAAATAGCTTGAACCTTGATTGAGCCTGTATTAAATAGCTTGAACCTTGATTGAGCCTGTATTAAATAGCTTGAACCTTGATTGAACCTGTATTAAATAGCTTGAACCTTGATTGAGCCTGTATTAAATAGCTTGAACCCTGCCATACATAGACTATATGGAAGCCTGAACCCAGATGGAGCTGTATAAAAAGCTTGGGTGTGTTAAATTCTACGCTTGAACCCTGCCAAAGACTATGAACACTATTTGAACCTGTATTAAAAAGCTTGAACACTGTCAAAGACTGTAAAAGCCTAAACCCTGCTGGAGCCAGTCTTTGTCTTAAAAAGCTTGAACTTTGTCAAAATGTAAAATTAAACCTGCCAAAGACTGTAAAATCTTGAACCCTGCAAATCTGAAACCCCATTAAAGTCTATGCTTGACCCTGAACTCTGTTGGAGCCTATACTAAAGCCTGAACTCTGTTGAAAGCTACACTTGAACCCTGCCAAATACTGTGTGAAACCCTGAACCCTGCTTGAGCCTATTTTAAAAAGCTTGAACCCTGTTAATTAGTGTTAGCTTAAACCCTGCCAGAGCCTCTGTGTGTAAACCTGAACCCTGATGTGACAGAGATTAGCACTGGGGCCATGTGCAGCCTTATAAAGCGTAAGCCCTCAACTTCGCTTTACCTCCAATTGAAGCTTAGAAATCCTGATACAAACTGAGCTACTAATGAAGTGGATCTCTTTCTCACTTTTGTTTGGGAATGTATGTCCTTCCTTCCTTATTCCTATTCTTAATCCATATTCTTTTCTTCCTTCCTTATTCCTATTCTTAATCCCTATTTCTTCTTCCTTATTCCTATTCTTTATCCCTACTTTTTTCATCCTTATTCCTATTCTTAATCCCTATTCCTTTTTTTCCTTCCTTATTCCTATTTTTAATCCCTATTCCTTTTTCTTCCTTATCCCTATTCTTAATCCCTATCCTTTTCCCTCAAATACACTTAGTTGCTCATCACAGGCATCCAATACAAAGAAGACTAGTACAATGGACTTCTTGACTATTAAATTGGACCTCATAACTAGTATCTCTTATAGGAATATCTAGACATTCATCCTTTTACCTCACCACAGTCTGCAGGGTAGCCAGCAAACTATGGGCAGCCACACACCACTTTAATGAGAATTCCAAGGGGAAGATAGGACAGTGCTTCAGTGTCTACCACCAGTCCAGGCATAATACTAAAATTGATATGAACACATGGTATAGCACTAAGATAACTCACACAATAACAACAACAACACCCCAGCATCACCATGTATCACGCATCACGGCAGCCACTTAAAACATAATTCACCTGTGCCATGAACAACCGGACGAGCACTGAGGCCACATGCAGCTATAACATATGGCCCCAACATTACCTTTTGCTATACAGGTTGCAGGAGTCCAGTACGAGCAAGGCTTTCAAACTAGACCTCCTCAGTTTGTTTATCTAATAGCTTATCTTTCTGCTTATATGTTTTTTCCTCTACTCTTGGCTTTCTTTTCTTCTCCTCCTTCGTGGTTTATTTTCTAATTCTTCTTCTTATAGTCTTGCTTCTTGCCTTTTTCTTCTTACCTTGAAACCACTGCTCTGCCCCAGGTCTGGTGACGTACGCCGATGGGTCTAATGGCTTCCCGCGCAACGAGGGCTTCTTCCAGGATTGCCGGTTCATGCGCAAGACTCGTTGCCCCCAGGTGATCCAGCGTGCCCAGAAGGTGGCCCACATCGCCCGGGCACAGATGGATGAATAAGGCGGTGGCCACAGCATCATCTTAAAAGTTAACTCACACTTGGACCTGTAGGATAGCAGCCACAGCACCATGTTAACAGAGAGCATACACACACACACACACACACACACACACACACACATGGACTATTTGGTGGCCATCACAGCATCACAAAAGATACACAGTTGTGGGCGTTGATGTTCTATGCCTCACGCGCCACACCTGTGCTGGAGATGGTGTGCTGTGCTTGCCATCCACCTCTCCATAACACCTGCTGTCATAATAATAAATGTACATAAATATTAGGCACTACTTTCATTTGTGTACCAGTCATTCATTCTGACAGCTGTCATCAGAACACATGCAGAACCTGGTGCAGAAAATAAAAATACACTATAATGAAAATGTCATTTACTGTTAAGTGAAAATATTATATTATTAACAAATTTCTAGAGCAAAGCATTAAGCTTAATTCCAATAGACAAGTTAAAAAGCTAGAAAAACGGCCAAATTTTGGCTAGGTATAAAAAGCAGATATCAAATCATTTAACAATCATTTGATACTCATAAAACGGAAGCGACTGAAGAGCATGAGTCTACACTATAAAAATGACTGATAGAAGGTGACTATCTGAGGTCCAGCTGTGTACTGTTCTTGTTGGAGCCATGAGCAAGTCAGTTTACCAATGCACACTACCAACACATTTTCTCAACCAGTCTTTTGTTGGCCTCACACTGTATGCATAACATTTCATGCCTGATCATATACCATAAGTAATACTACATACCTGTATATGTATATAATAGAACACAATCACTATACTGTAGACCTATTTCCCATCATCACAGTATGCATCTAGAGGGCAGTGGGTGAGCAATTTTGAGGTAAGTCAGGAAGAGTGAGATAGTTCTGGTAACAGGAAGCCCAGGTGACAGGTATTAATACTGTGAATGACTTCAAAGCAAAGCATCAACAATAGCAATGATAATAATAACACAACTCCTTTTTCTCGTAATTAAGGTAGGATTGAACTGAAGAAACAAGGAACTACCTCCTCAGGAGTATGATTTGCCCCATAAAATGAATCACAAACTCACGCCATCCAAGAGACGCTGCCTAATCTGACACAGGCCACGTAAAGACCTCATGCCTGACTTTAATTGATACAACATAATTATAAAAACAATAACTCAAAGTTGCATCCTCAGTCCTGCCAAGTTCGCCTCTCCCAGCCAGATGAGGGATCGCAGCATCCACAGGTTGCACGTTGTATACTGGAAGATTTGATTTCAGTGTTTTGATTTATTTTCAGAACTCAAGTCTTGCAATGAAATTCCTTGCTCTTTCAAGTGAATGCTGTAAACCTTTGCTCAGTTCCACCACTCCCCTAAACAAGTTCAACAGGTCATTTTTATCCTTACATTAACAAGTGAAGAGATACTCATTACTGGCTCCATAACAAACTTGCCACGCAAGAAGAGTAAGGTCGCGAGTAACACAATCATTTGGTGGATACGTGAGCTTGCAGTATCTGAATTCATGCTATTTAATGCATGTAACCTCTGGTCCACACCACTAAACTTTTGCTCTAATACCACAGTTTTCATCAACTTTAATGCTTCTTGGTTTGTATTTTGCACTTTGAGAACTGCTTACCCTACTACATAGTTTTTGTTAAATATTTTGTGGCTTACACTATTCACGAATCATGCTGCATGTCTGATTGTAGTGGCCCCCATGGTGAGGAAAGCCACCCAAACTTACACAGAGTAGGATTCCTATTTAGCCAACTGGTTAAGCCGTCAAGGAGTGGCTTCCCATCTGGCCGGTCATGGGTTTGATACCAGGCACCGGTAACCCCTTTCCAAGTACAGCCAAACCTTGGTTTATGAGTTTAATTCATTCCGGAATATTGCTCGCACACCAAAACACTCATAAACCAAAATGAACTTTCCCATTGAAATTAATGGAAATCCCGTTAATGCGTCCCATATCTCAAAAAAATATTTATATAAAAATAATTTTACATGTTATTTTTTTACAGAATTAAAGTAAATTCACTAACAAATAGCAATGGTAAATAATATGAAACACAAATCAATGTGTTACGGTTGTTACGGAGACTCTCGCAACCGCTGACTATGCTCCAGGGGTAGGCTTTGCACTGGGGTTTAGCAGCTGCAGTTTCCATATTCTCGAGGCACTGGAACTACATTCGACCACCAACCTGAAGCTAACTCAGCGTGTCATCCGAGATGGAGTGTGAACAGAAATCTCACGTCCAGGAGGGCATTTAAGATGCCGAGGCTCGCCCCCGTTCCTGTTGCGAGCATAGTATCCACGGTCCCTGTTTTCTTCTTTGCAGCACCATCCCTTTTAACCATCTTTCTGGGAACTTTGTTAAAGCACAAAGAACTCACACTGTTGTGCTGAAAACATGACATGAGTGAACGGCTGCTATTTCTACGAGTTTACAACGTGGACTGTGATTAAAGCCGTCATCTGACGGTGAAGAATTACCCAAGACCAAGCAAGAATTAACCCAAAATTTTGCAAATTCTTGCGTTTCTTGTTCTGGTTTGTTAGATTTCGATGAATTCCCCTCAATTCTTGGCAAGAATAGGGGGTCCTGCGCAGGCCGCGGTGGGGCAGGGTACAGCCACTGTCTTGATGGCTGCACTTATATAGGCCTATGGTGGTGATCATTTCCTGAGCTTCCTATAGGTAACCCTACCAGGTGGGGGTGGACATAGAGTTCACGAGGTTACTGTTGTGTTACTGCTGCACCACAACACATTATAAAGCATCACTGCTGGATAAGTAAGAACTTTCCGGCATGAAAACATCATCGTCATCGTTAGAAACAAGAAAATTAAACAATGCCATTTGTCAATATTTTGTAAAGAAAAAGGACGTTTTAAGAAACTCCACCGCATGCAATGATGCTAAGCAGATACTGAAATACTCCTAATGAACTGTGGATCCCGTAAATGTGACTAAATTAACGTGTGTTGTCCTTGATGAGTGACAAAATGAGAAATACATAGTGTTGGTTCATCCAGTCATATGGACAAGATGGAGTGCTCTGGTGGATCACGGGAGGGAGGTACAAAACAGTCTCAAGAATGGGGGTCGTTCAAGAAGGCCATATATCGCCAGATGACGCCTTAGGGTTGCAAACTTGCCACCCTTTCCTTAAAATACGGAACGCCATTTGTTCCGTATTTGGCTGTCTGAATGGTTAAGCAGATAAAATTCAGCAGTTTTAAAAATGTACGGAGCACATTTTACGGTGAACCACAAAACCAGTCCATGAAATTATGTTTGTCAAGGGTCATCCTGAAATATGTGTAAAATACGCGTAGTAACGTCTCTCCTCCCCTTCCTTTTCCTTTCACCAGCAGCAGGCAGCAGCTGTCAGTCGTGGCAGGCCAGAGAAATTTTAGGGTTGCCACCCGTTCCTTAAAATATGGATTCATTCTGTATTGGAGAATAGGATGTTGCCTTCCTTATTTGTTTTAGATCCAGATGGCAGCACAACTGAGGCTCTCTTCCCATTGTTTTCTGCTTTGAACTTTCTCGTCTTGCAGGGAACAAAAGGAACCCACGCTCACATCTTCCACTTGTACAAAGAGACTCGCCAGTCCTCGTTGAAAGACCGAATTGGTTGGCTAGGCTGACGTAAGCCGATAGAGTTGGTCTATCGGCATCCTCCCCTCTCCATCAGCATCATGAGCCGTCGCCCGGCAAGGGTTTGTGGTCCCTCCTCGAAGGGACGTACACACTTGACAATGACGGCCTCCATATAGCCTGTGTCCCCACCCAAGAGGTGGCAAAAAATAAATAAATAAATAAATAAATAAAAATAGGAAACAGGATGCTCGTATACCAAGTCACCACTCGTAAACTGAGGTATTTTTTTGTGAGATTTTTTTGCTCGTAAATCAACACTCGTAAACCAAGGCACTCGTAAACCGAGGTTTGACTGTATGGATTCATTTTGTGTGTTTGGAGGCACACAGAGGTTGTGTGGATGTTGTGGAAAGAGAATTTCAGACAATATATGATCTAGTGTTGCTCAGGACCCCACCGTACCTGAATGGTCCCCAGAGAACACACACACACACACACACACACACATACACACAAACACACACACACTTAGGTGGCTCTACTTTACCTGTTTGAATTATATACACTTATTACAGGAATTATTACAGTACATATCAAACAAACTTCAGTTCAAACAGAGTGTCACGGACCCCCTGTTGACTGCTCCCAGGCCTACACAGCCCTGGTAGAACTTCTGCTGTAGTATAAGCAGGAGTCCATTGCACCACTTTTAGGACAAGTTTCACCATCCTGGCTGGCCCGAGGACACTATGCACTGTGATACCTTGGCGGCGGTATCTCCACGTAGCGCGAGGGGACCTGCAGGACCACAAACACGTCATTGGCAAACACACGGTGGAAGGGCGCAGGGTTCCTGTGGAAGAGCCGTGGACAGAGGGCAGGTTTGTGTTTGTTCTGGGGCTCCTCCACGTCCCATATGTCAGCCATGCCACAGCCCGGCCGGCTCCTGCGGATGCACCACGACTCCTCCAGCACCACGTAATTCACTCGCATTGACAGCAACGTCTCGTACACACTCTGTGCCGACCGCCGGCTGAATATGCTGTACACTTTCTTGGTGCGCTCCCTCAGGCCAGCGTGTTCATAGTGTGGGTGGTTGACGATGGGCCGCTGCGTCGACAGAAGGATGTTGGCCATGGTGGACATTGGTCCGGCAAATACTGCATCCTGGTTGGTCTCACTCTGCACCCACTCCACCAGCTCCTCCAGCTCTGGGTTGCTGTACTCGCCTTGGATGGACCGCTGCTCGCTGATGTTCCTCAGGCCCCGGACACACATGCCACTCACCAGCACTGCCAGCACTGCCACGTGCACCTCCCGCCGCTCAATGAGACGCCAGTACTTCTTGCAGGCCAGCAGGGAAGCCATGACGCAGAGCTGTGGCGTCATGAACAGCTTGAGGCGCATCACAAGGCCGGCCATGACTGCATACACGGCCAGCAGCGCCCCATTGAACAGCACGGCCGGATCCACACCACTCCACACCGCAGGGGCCGCCTCTCCCTCCTCCTCCAGCCGCCGCAGCATGTTGCTCCGGACGCGGCCCAGAGTGTGGTCCAGCACTGCCAGGATCACGAGGACCACCACAGGGATCAGCAAGGTCTCGTTGAGCTTCTGGATGGACTCCTGCGGCAGCACATCAAACTCTGGGGAGCAGGTGTACAGCAGCGTGTGGAAGTCTGAGTAGTTAGTGAACTTTCCTCGCAAGATGTTGAGGATGTGTGCGTCATCCTCCACACCAAAGATGCGCGAGAGCTCAATCTTGCAGGCAGCACAGGAGACGAAGAGGAAGGAGAGCTGGGCAAGTGTATTAGAGGGGAAGGGCAGGTGCTGGAAGATGGGCTCCAGGAAGAGGTAAAGAAGCAGCACACCCAGCAGGCAGCCGGCCAGTGGAGACGACACCAGCAGGGAGTTGCCGAATTGCAGCACGACATTGTTGAGGAAGCCGTAGGAGGTGCCCAGCAAGACCAGCAGCATGGGCAGGGCAGGCACCACCCCCACTGCATAGAGGGAGTACACGATGCCCAACACTGCCACCGTGGTGAACTGTGCAAACTGCCAGCACAGGAGGTAGGCGAGGGTGAGGGTGCCCACCAGGAGGGGCTGCTTCCAGACGGGGCGAGGCGCACGAAGGACCTGCATCACCGCCACGTTGAGCGCCACACTCCAGGGAAAGCCAAAGCTCTCCCTCAGGGGTGGTGTCCACTGCACCCGTGTGGACTCCCCGTGGTTGAAGAAGAAGCAGATAATGGTGAGGAAGCCTCCGAGGAGGTCGCCACTCAGAAGGGTGCCTTGGATGAAGAGCAGTGCTGCGGTGAGGCCTGCACTGACCCACACCCCTGCCAGGTACCAATAGACAGGGTCACCCAGCCCCTCACAGCTCACCACAGGGGAAAGGCCGCGGCCCCGACTCACCTGCCAGCACTCCCGCGCCTCCACGCCCAGCCAGGCTGTCATGGCGTTGAAGATGCGGTATGTCCCACCAAGCACCACCTGCACCGGGCAGCACACAGGGGAGTTAGGTGAAACAATGCCGATGAATGCAATGAATGCTACTCATTATGCAAAAACTGAAGGATAATTTCAAGAGTGGGATGTGTGAGTAAAATTCATGGGAAAATTACACGACAGCAAAAAATATCCCTATGCTAATTTAAAAAAGCACCCTGTATGATGATGAAAACATCAAGAAAAATCCAAGTCCATCCCAAAGAATAATGCCTTCGAACTCACTTCTGGGTAGAGGTTGAAGCGCTGGAGCGTGTTGATGATGTCCGGGAACTCTGTGAGGTTGTTGTGCATGAGGCGGTTCAGGCCCACGAGGAAGGAGTCAGCGTTGACGATGGACTTGTAGTAGGAGTAGTACAGGCCCTGGGGTTAGAGCATGGGATGATGACTCGGGGTCTCTCAAACTCAAAATCATCACCATCACCATCGTAAAATCGCGGCTTTCCACATAAGCAGAGACATAAAGAATTTTATATAAAACTTTGTCTCTTCACACTACTAATGACAGTCCTCCATCATATAACACTGCATTCTGGTGACATTCACACACAGCTTTCCAAAAATGATAACACACGGATGGAATACTTTACAAGTTTTAATCATGTGTTGTACCCAGGACCACAGCCAGGGTTACGAGGACAAAACAAATTGATTTTTTTTTAGTGTCATTCAAGCAATTTGAATTTGGAATGCATGACCCTGCGATAGAATCTGCATAGTAGCCTAAAGGTACTGTGGAGGTGGAAAGGGTTCAGGATATAGTATGATGAAAACATTGAAATATAAGAACAAAAGAAAAGGGAATCTGCAAGAGGCTGAATATGAGACCTTACAATCACGACTTGGTCCTGTGGAAAAACAAGCAGTTAAGAACACACACACACACACACACACACACACACTTGACTTGTGACCCAGTCCTGGCCGAGGTCGGACGTGGGTCATGGCGCTCCGATAGGAGTAGCCCGGGGCCAGCCTGTTGGCCTCTCCCCTTCCCCTTCATCCCTGTCTCCCCTTTCATCAAGAAACCTACTTCAAGAAACACTATTTAGCAAGTTATTTTTTGTGACATTAAGTGAAACCACAGTGACAGTCTGACAGACAGTGAGTGGAGTGCGTGTGTGGTATACCGGGAGGACACAGATCGCCGAGTGTGTCACCGCCGCGGCCTTCCATCAAGTCCCTGCTGACGCCCCGAGGTCTCCCCGAGGCTCACCAGCCCGCCCATCCTGCTGTTGAAGTCTGGTCAGGTGCAGTGCAGTGGAGGCTTCGTCACTCAGGTGGGGGCAATGTGCAGGCTGCTCACCACCAAGGCTGTGCAGTCTGTTCACAGGTACAGCAGCGAGTCTTCACATATCTCTTGCCACCTGTTTTGGATTAGCACTCCACCTATAAGCCCCTTTCTGAGTGACCATCGATACCGCCTCTACCTGCTCTCCGGCCACCTGCAGCTACCTGACCCAGCATTGTGACCTGGGGATGGCCTCGGATTAACGCCTACTCGCCTTCCAGAAGAGGATTACCTTCCCACCTCATCGCTCTACCACACCGCACTCCTCCACCTCCTCACCCCTCAAGCATCACCACAACGTTCCCTCCGTTACTGTAAATTACCTACCCCCACACCCCTTTCATATTGTAATTTTTATATAGTTACACTTTGTAATCTTAATATGTACATTTTCAGCCTAACGGCTGCCATCTCCGAAATAAACCGATTAATATTATTATTTTATTATTATTATTACACACACACACACACACACACACACACACACACACACAAGACCCCCCAGACCTCCCTCGCCCACCCCCCCTTCCTCACCATCTCCGTGCGGAACGTCATCTCCCGCTCCAGGTTTGAGAGGTGTGAGAAGTGGCGGTCATTCTCGAACATGGTGGCCACATGGACGCTGTGCACCACACCCATGCACAGCGCTGCAGGGACACAGAGGGAGACACTTTAGTCATTGTTCACTGCATGGGAGTTCAAGGGAAGGCTTAATATTACAAAAGTCTGGTGTGTGGCTGACGGGATGCTTGTTATTGCATGTCGAGTGTGGAAGGGATGCTCTATTTTATATTTCAAGAAACAACTTTAGTCATTATTCACCTCAAGGGGCCCAAAAGAAGGACTTAGGAAAGAGAGCTTACTAATGATAATCCCTCCAACCTAAATTCACACCCAGAATCATGGAGAAAAAGGAAGTTTGGAAAGAAAGGAGAGGGAGAAAGTTGGTAATAATCCTTTAAATCATAGGAGACATTAATAGGTAGCAAATTCACACCCAGATTCATGGAGAAATAGGGAAATAGGAAGGAAAGGAGGTGAAAATGGTACTTTAACCCGGTAGCAGCGACAGTCCAAACTTTTGCCATGATATAAACCCACCAAAACAGATGATGCATAAACTGATCACAAATGCATTGATATATATTATAAAATGGTTTGCGTGAGTGATGATTTCTTCCTCATTTTTCTTGCTTAGAGGGACCTTTAAGAAACAAGATCTCCACAGCTGCCGGGTTAAATAATATGAGAATGCAATGGAGGAATGAATAGCTAGATCCACCCAAGACAACTCAATACTAAACATTCTCCCCACAGACTCAGAGACACACTTATAATCATGGAGGAAAAGGGAAATTAGGAAGGGAGGAAGAGAAAATGGTACTTTAAATAATACGAGAATGCTATGGAGGAATGAATATAACCACCATGACAACTTATATATACTACACCTTCCTCCCAACAGACTAAGAGACACACTTATAATCATGAAGGAAAAGGGAAATTAGGAAGGGAGGAAGTGAAAATGGTACTTTAAATAAAACGAGACTGCTATGGAGGAATGAATATATCTACCCATGACAACTTATATTACACACTCTATTCTACTCTACTCTTCTATGCTACATATTCTACTCTATTCAGGAGCAGTAAGTAGCAAGCTTTTTTTTTTTTAATTATTGTTTTCTTCTTTTTTTTTACGCCCTTGCACTGTCTCCTGTGTTGTAAAAAATAAAAAATAAAAATCTCCCCACAGACTAAGAGACACACTTATAATCATGGAAGAAAAGGGAAATTAGGAAGGAAGGGAGGAGTAAAAATGGTACTTTAAATAATACGAGACTGCTTTGGAGGAATGAATATATCCACCATGACAACTTATATATACTACACCTTCCTCCCAACAGACTAAGAAACACACTTATAATCATGGAAGAAAAGGGAAATTAGGAAGGAAGGAAGTAAAAATGGTACTTTAAATAATACGAGACTGCTATGGAGGAATGAATATATCCACCATGACAACTTATATATACTACACCTTCCTCCCAACAGACTCAGAGACACACTTATAATCATGGAGGAAAAGGGAAATGAAGAGGGAGTGAAAATAGTAGATACTTTAAATAATACGAGACTGCTATTGAGAAATTAAAATATCCATCCATGATAACTTATACTACACAATCTCCCCACAGACAAACAAAAACACCTAAAACCACGAAGCTAACAAACAAAAACAGCGAAAATGGTGAGAAAAAACCTTAATTAGCGATACAAGACATACTAGACCAGGGATGTTGCTATGGTGGGAGGCAGCAATATATTCAGCCATAACTCTGTAACTATTCCCTTTACCACAGATTAGGACAGCCAGCATGGACGGCCGCTTATCCTCCTCCTGCTTTTGTGTCCTGGAGGAGCTGTTGTCCTTGTGGGAGGCGGCATTTTTCCTGTTCTTGGCCGGCCTTTCCTCCTCCCCTCTCCTGTGTTTTGCTGCCATCATGGGACTGCCACTGCGGTCTCTATCATTATCTATTTCTTTATCTATTTCTCTATATCTATGTCTGCTGCCGTTTCTGTATATATATCTTTCTCTGCCTCCTATTTTCCTCTGGTTTTGTTATTTCTCTCTCTATCTATTTTTTTTTTATCTATTCCTCTATGTATTTATATTTCCGTATCTCTTTCTGTCTCCTATTTTAATTCCTCTGGTTTTGTTATTTCTCTCTCTATCTATTTCTTTATCTATTCCTCTATCTATTTATATATCCGTATCTTTCTGTCTCCTATTTTCCTCTGGTTTTGTTATTTCTCTCTCTATCTATTTCTTTATCTATTCCTCTATCTATTTATATATCCGTATCTCTTTCTTTTTCCTTTGGTTTTGTTATTTCTCTCTCTATCTATCCCGTATTTTTTTTATCATTTATCTATTTATCTATTTACTGCACTATCATTATCTATTTCTTTATCTATTCCTCTATCTATTTCTGTATATATATCTTTCTATCTCTCCTATTTTCCTCTGTTTGATTATTTCTCTCTTGCTATCTCGTATTTTTATCATTCATTATTCCCTATCAATATATTTCTGCCTATTTCTCTATCTGTTTCTCTCTATCTCTTCCTCTGTCTCCCGTTTAAATTATAGGTCCTTGCTTAGAATCCTTATGAAAATCCTTAATTGGTTGAAGTCCGTAATTGGTGAATCCTTGGATATAGAGTCCTTAATTGGTTAGAATCCTTGGCTATAGAGTCCTTGGTTAAAATCGATCCTTGGCTATAGAGTCCTTGGTTAGAATCCTTGGCTATATGAATCCTTGGTTAGAATCCTTGGGTATAGAGTCCTTGGCTAGAATCCTTGGCAGCTATAGAGTCCTTGGTTAGAATCCTTGGCTATAGAGTCATTGGTTAGAATCCTTGGCTCTAGAGTCCTTAGAATCTCATATGAGTCCTTGGTTAGAATCCAGTCCTTTTGGTTGAAGTCCTTGGTTAGAATCCATGATTTGAGTCCATGGTTAGAATTGTTAGAGTCCTTGGTTAGAATCCTTGGTTTGAGTCCTTGGTCAGCTAGAATTCATGGTTAGAGTCCTTGCATGGTTATCCTTAGGCTGAGTTGGATGCTCGGTTGAAGTCCTTGGCTAGAGTCCTTGGATAGAATCGTTGGTTAGAGTCCTTGGTCAGAATCCACGGTTTGAGTCCTTGGTTAGAATTTATGGTTATATATATTAATTAAAGTCCTCCATGGTTGTAGAATATCCTTTGGAAGAGTCGGATCCTCGGTTGAAGTCCTTGGTTAGAATCCTTGGATAGAATCGTTGGTTAGAATCCTTGGTCAGAATCGTTGGTTAGAGTCCTTGGTCAGAATCGTTGGTTAGAGTCCTTGGTCAGAATCCATGGTTTGATCGAGTCCTTGGTTAGAATCCATGGTTATATTAAAGTCCTCCATGGTAATAGAATATCCTTTGGAAGAGTCGGATCCTCGGTTGAAGTCCTTGGTTAGAATCCTTGGATAGAATCGTTGGTTAGAGTCCTTGGTCAGAATCGTTCTTGTACAAGGTAATAAAATAATGAAATAAAATCACCCAAACATCAATAGCTTGGAGGGAAACAATGGCTCGTCTTCATTATCACCTCTGCAGTCTTCAATAAGCCCAAACACGAGATTACTGACACTGAAATTCATGTCTTTTTCATAATACGCATCGAAAAACACTAAATAACTTGATGAGATAGAGGAATTAAATTAAAATCACCATAATTACGTGTTTCCCCTAAGCCGAGATGGTCCAGGCGGGGTAAACATGGTGGCGCCCCTGCCCTCGCCCGCCCGCCTATTTATTACCCTCTAAAATGGCTCTCGGGGGGCCAGTGGTGGTAATGTATAGTTTGGTTTCGTATATAGGTGCAGGCGAATAATTGTGGGTTATAATGGGCATCTCGGGTTCATGTTTATAGCTGAAAATGAGGTTTCGTTGTACTCGGGGCGGAGAGGCTGGCCGCTACCCGCCCCTCCAGAGAACACAAGATTATGTTGTTATTATTTAGGGGCTGAGGAACCTCCCATATCATGATAGGCTGAAAGATCTAAACCTACATTCACTAGAAAGACGAAGAGTGCGGGGAGATCTGATAGAAGTATTCAAATGGGTCAAGGGTTACAACAAAGGCGATATAAGTAAAGTACTGAGAATTAGCCAGCAGGATAGAACACGCAGTAATGGATTTAAATTAGAAAAGTATGGATTTAGGAGAGATATAGGCAAGCATTGGTTTAGTAATAGGGTGGTGGGGGAATGGAATAGACTCAGGAATCACATAGTTAGTGCAGGGACGAGAGCTTGTTTTTCCTACCCTATGAAGGACCCTGCTGTTGTCATATACACCTTTCCACCCCTCCATTGCAGACCTTTGTGTTTTATTCTGCTATTTATTATATTGTTATTTATTCCCACATTTATTTAACTGGCTTCAGATTGACTATTTACTCGCCCATTTCTCTCTTTTTCATACCCTACGTAGTACCCTGCTGTTGTCATATACACCTTTCCACCCCTCCAATGCAGACCTTTGTTTTTCATTCTGCTATTTATTATTATTATTTATTCCCACATTTATTTAACTGGCTTCAGATTGACTATTTACTCGCCCATTTCTCTCTTTTTCATACCCTACGAAGTACCCTGCTGTTGTCATATACACCTTTCCACCCCTCCAATGCAGACCTTTGCTTCTCATTCTGCTATTTATTATTATTATTTATTCCCACATTTATTTAACTGGCTTCAGATTAACTACTTACTCGCCCATTTCTCTCTTTTTCATACCCTACGAAGTACCCTGCTGTTGTTATAGCCTATACCCCTTGCACTAATCTTCAAACCTCCCGGAAAACCATCTGAAAGTGTAAAGATCAAAACAAGCGTAAAAATAACCATGAAATTTGTGTATTATTTCGGCTGAAGTTATCCTCAAGCTAGACACTTCCTACCCGTCTCATATTGTGATGTCACTCTGAAGCTTTTGTTCTTCCTATATAAAATGATGGTAGCCACCTCACACAAGGTTAATAGTGGCATTAAGTGTCTCTTATTTTTAGTTTTTGAATTGCAGTGCAGTAACTAATAGGTTTTAGAAAACAAAAGCAACCTAAAAATATTGATGTATATAGTTTATGAGTGCAGTCTACCACAGCGCATCGTATTTTGGCAGCAGGGGGTCTGGTCAGGTTACTTTTGACGTAGTTAGTTTAGGTTAGATTTGTTAAGTTTATTTTCTCACAATAAATACGAGTGATATGCCTTGCGCTGCACTAGTGTTGTCAATGGCGGTAGAGAAGGTTGAGGCAAAGGTGGCTGCGGAGTTCACCTTCCTCATTGTCTTGTGAGGGCGCATGTGCTTATTTTTGCTCATTTGTACTTATTGTAATGATGAAACTTTTATGTCTGGTAATTTTTGATTTGTTTACTATTAATTTATATTATTTATTTTGCCAGAGTTACTAGTTTGGAAGGGGGGAGGGGGGAACAAAAGTATAGTTGGTTTCATTTCATCTGTCCACTCATAGACTGGGAATTTTGAGTGGTGTGGCACCTGCACAAAAATTTACATGTCTGATATCGTTGGCTACATGTGATGGATTCAGATTAATTCTTCAGTAATAATCTGAATATTTATATATAGGTATGAAGAACTCTCACGCTTTCTTATATAAATCCCAAACATGCTGATTTGGATCAATAATATACCATATAAGCTCATGAAAGACAGGTTTCTATTAAACACATCAAATCATATGCAAACATACATTCATTCATTCATCTTTGATGCTCCTAGGAGCTCCCACCAGGGGATGGCCACAGCAGAAGAGTTTCCATCTCTTTCTCTATCCAGACACTCCCTCCTTGCTTGCTCAAAGTTTCTCAAGGATCTTTCACCCCTCTCCCTGACATATTTATTCCATTAATGCGGAAAGTTTGTTGAAGCGGAAATGTAAAATTGTGTATAATAATACCGACAAACCTAATAAACGTAATTGTATAGTTTTTTTATCGTGTATGTTGTCTGCATGTTGTCTATATAGCTACACAGCACACTTAGCAATGGACTGTGAGGCACTGAGACTTTCAGTGGGGCCCTGTGTGTGTGTGTGGGGGTGGAGGGGGCTGCATTGTTACAGGTATAATACGAGTATCAGACATGTACTACACCAAGTCTCCAATTTAGAAGCGCTGTCCGTTCCCACAAATTTGCTTGTAGTAAAACGGAAACCTAAGCAAATTTTCCCATTTAATTCATAGACATTTAGATGCGTTCCTGTGCGCTCCCCAAAAGTTCACCCATATAAAAATCCAAGACTCAAAATAATGGAAGAGAATATGTACCTGAGCAACATAGAATCATATAAACATGTTAAAATTTGTAAAGAGTCCGTAAGAAATAAATTGATAACGTACGTACTTATATGATACCAATGCTTCAAATTTTGATGTGAGTGTGTGTGTGTGTGTGTGTGTGTGTGTGTGTGTGTGTGTGTGTGTAAGTACCAACACTCACAAACACTTGGCTATTTTCCGTTACATTTATGTCCTTGATTGATGCACGAGACTTTCTTGTGGTGTAAATACGTTCTTCATCTGAGTGGTAACCAAAAAGAGGAAAATATTTCATCAGGTGGGCTGAAAAAGACTACAGGAACCAAAGGATAGGAGATCAGATAAAGGGAGGAGGGCAAGATGGCTAGCAGACGCTATTGCAGTTACCGGGCACGATTGGTTCAAAAACTATTCTTGTTCAGTCCCTGTGGATTTCTAACCCTCGGACTTTGTCCGTTATATCCAAAATTCATTAAAAGCAGGTCCATTGTATCGAGGGGTTACTGAACTTACTGTTCATTCAATTATATTTTTCCCAAAAAAGGCTGAATATTTATTACGACAGTTGATGTTCACCCAATCACGAACTAGCAATGCTCGTGTACCACATCCACACTTGTGAGTGGACAGATGGAATGAAGCCGACGTGATTTGTGAGAAAACAAATATCAGATTAATTTGAAACATTGAAAATTGGAATTATAGGAAGGCCTAAGCCAAAAATTTACCAAAAGTTGTGAGCCGACCCATGCCATAAGTAGCCCAATGCAGTGGAATGTAGAAACATAAGGGGGGGGGCATTAAGGAAAGTCTCTGACAAAGTACTCATGAGTCACGCAGCTATTACCATTATCTTTATTAGACCACACATATATTGAGTACATTAATTTTCAGTGATGGCCTCAAGAGAAAGTGGAAATCTCAGCGGAGGTGGAGGAGTAGCAGCAACAGCAGCAGCAGCGGCAGCAGCTGCTGCAGCGGCAGGTACAAGCCCCCACCAGCAGCAACAGCAGCAGAATCCCTCACAGACACCCATGACAGCAGCAGGGGCAGGGGGAAGTGTGGGGTCCCTCCCTGCTGGGGGCTCACAAGCTGCAGTGGCTGCAGCAGGGGGTGGAGGGGCAGCAGAAGGGGCTGGTAGGGTGAGCAATGTTCAGCGCATCCAGCAGAAGAAGGCGCAGGTGCGGGCATGGCCAAGGGACAAGAAGCTTGAGAAGTTAGCCATCTATTCTGCATGCAAAGTGAGTGTCACATACTCTGGCCTGCGTTGTTCTTTTGTCTTTCATACTATGCCATTTTTATTTAATTTCCTTAGTATTCCTGCCATCATTTTCTGAGGCATGTAGGCTTTTAGTCTGTATATCAAACTGACCCTGTGTAAAATGTATGAGGGAAAAAGTTTGCCCCTACTGCTCCATAACAAAAATTGTATTTAGTATAATTATATTAACTACCCTGACTGTTATGTACTTAAAGTTATGGCTTCTATGAAAACTGCAGCTGAGTGCTCTTAATCCCACTCAGCCAACACTGAAATCTCTCTTCTACATAAAGATAATTATATCTGAAGTGTGGCTCCTCCCACATTCAAACACAAATACATTTCTTTCCTTCCACCAGGGGGATGAAAACTGTAAATGTAATGGCTGGAAAAACCCCACACCACCTGCTCACCCAGCCCGGCCAGACACGCCCCAGCCAGCCGCACCTCCGTCACAGCCCTGCCGCAGCTGCTCACACATGCTCTGTAAGTACCATGGACTCCCTCACTGTGCCATTAGAAGTACTGTGCTGCTTGCTCGTTAGACCTACCAAGATCACACATCCGAAATCCTCAGTATGCTATAAATGAAAAAAAATAAAACAGGATGAATGAAAACAATGCAGTAATATACATAAAATAAATTGATAGCACTGTTTTCCCTCCCTCTTTTCATCCTCTCCCTTCCCTCCTCCCTTCTTCCCTTTTTCCCTCTTTGACAGGCAAGCACGTCAGCCACCTTGAGTCTGCAACGGATGACGACCTTGACCGCCTCCTCTCCATTGTGGTGGACGTGGAGAACCTCTTCATCTGTGTCCACCGAGAGGAGGACCCTGACACCAAGCAGGCAAGTGGCTGGCTGTTTTTGTGTGTGAAGGGAATAGTGGAGAAAGGGGGATAATGGGAAGGATTTTTTATTGAGAAGTTAACCCCTAGCACAGAAGACATACCGGTTCCACTGAAAGAGGGAAGAGTTAGGTGGGTTGCCATGGTGATATTATGCCATCCACACATCAGTATACATTTCTGCTTTCATGTTATTTTTATGTGGTGGGGAGACTGGCTAAGTGGTCAGCATGGGAGTGTAGTGATCTGGAGACCCACATTCAAAGTCCCACCCACTGCCACAAGCTGCTTTTTTCGTCCATTGCTGAATGGCATCATTACTAAGGGTGCATATATGGATTTATTGATTACATTAGTATAATGACTGGGTATTCGTTAGGTGTCAGTATTGAGTTTAAAGAGTAGCTCAGTCATCTTTATGGTTACTTGAGTTACAGTTTAAAATTCTATTATAAGTTGGTAACCGTCAACACCTCTCTACCCTCGCCCAACAGGTGTACTCGTACCTGTTCCGACGGCTGCGTAAGTGCATCCTGCAGGTGACGCCCCCGACAGTGGAGGTGCCCCTGGGGACGCCACCGTTTGAGCGGCCGTCCATCTTCAAGGGGGTCACCAATTTCGTCTTCCACAAGTTTAATCGTCTGCAGCAGAAAGTGAGTAGCTGCTCATCAGGTTTCAGAGATCATATTTTTGTCCCCCTTTCCTTCTCTTCTCTTTTTTCATAGGAGTTACAGAGTGCAAGCTTTGTTGAAGAATATGTAGTTTGAAAGTTTCCTCATCACTCCTTCAATGATGCAGTATCATGCAATTTTATCAGGACTTTCAGATGATGAGTGACCTGGCTAAAATGTTTCTGCACTGCCTCAATCACTGGCGGCTAGAGACACCCTCAGCACGCCGTGCCCACGCCACGCCAGAAGAAAGCTCAGCTTATAAGGTCAACTATACCAGGTGGGTGTGCAGAGGGAGCTCATGAAATGGTTTTGATATTCAGTTGTTGCTTCATCAAATTTATCTTATCCTTTCTTTTCCTTACTGCCAGATGAATGGTTCAGTTCAAGGAGAATATTATTGTCTCCTTCATATATGTCAGTTTATTTCCTTTCATATCCACCAAGGGATGGCAGCACATCCTTTTCTCAGACCTTTCCTCTCATACTTACATACCAGCAGAAAGATTTAACTGAAATACATAGATTATTTTTCCTTCCATTCTCAATGCAGGGATTATATTTAATTTGCAGGAATCCTGTGTAGTTACGTGAGTTTCCAGAGTGCCTCACAATGCACTGAATCTAACACCTTGAGATTAATATTGGCTGCAAGCATACCCTATCATACCTCTTATTAGCACTAGGATACCAATTAGTAAAACTGGCTTAATTAAAAAAAATTATTCACAGCAGTTTTTGGGAATAGAATCTTATTTCCAGTCAAAAATGTATGCACATGACCGTCTACCTTCTCCTCAGGTGGCTTTGCTTCAGTTATGTCCCACAACTGTGTGACTCTCTCCCACACCACGAGACCACCGCCATCTTTGGTCGCACGTTTCTGCGGGCAGTCTTTCACACTCTCCGTAAGCAGCTGCTGGACAAGTTTAGGGCTGAAAAGGACAAGATGCCACCTGAGAAGAAGTTGCTGTTGCTGAACCACTTCCCACGGTGAGTCGTAGGTGTTTGTGCTTGTGTACCTTCCTTGCTTGTGTTGTGGTTGAGGGAGCTCTGACATTGATGCCTTGGTGAGTTTGTGGTTTAGGTAGAGGAAACCAAGATGAAATAAATGAGGTATTAGTATTTGTGCATAATTAGAGGGGGAATCCTAATAAGCTTGCAAAAGTGGCTAAATTATTTAAAGAGGGTGCAGAGGTAGTTTTAGCAAACCCACGCATAAAGTGGGTCTTTTCTCGCCAACCATCGAGTACCCATGCCCTCATAAGTGACCTTCTTCCTTCCAGGTTCCTTTCAATGCTGGAGGAGGAGGTTTACTCCAACTCCTCCCCCATATGGGACGCCGACTACCGGCCTCAGCTCCCGCCACACCTCCACACCCAAGCTGCAGAGAGGGCCTCCGGTAATGAGCCTTATTGTTTATACTCTTGATTTGATCATTATTTGGTGGGGGAGCTCATACCAGTTTGTTTGTGTTCCTTTGATTTGGCCAGCATCTTTCACATTTTAATGTTACTTTGGTTAACATATCAGTCTCTTATCTACCTTTTAGAATGAAGCACAATATTTTATACATACACATCAGCTATAGAAAACTGATGCACGTCATTGTTTTACCAAAGGTGGGAGTGGTCCTGCTCGGGGGGAGTTTGAGAGGCTGTCTGTGCCGCCCAGTGAGGGTCAGTACACCACTGTCAGCCTGACCCCCGCTGCCACACGCCGGGCACGGATGGAAGAGAGGTGAGCCAGGGAGTTCCACTGTGCTTATGACTAACACCCCCTTCTGTTTTCCTTTTAAATGAACCATGTACTCCTTTATGCTGTATTCTAAGAGACTTGGTCTGTCAGTCTTCTTAAGTTCATTGGAGATAATGTGAGTCCTCTAAAGAGTCAGAGATATAAGTCTATCTTTAGTTCCAGTTTGGGAAAAATTTGCATTCTTGTTGATAAGAGAAAGTAAAGTTAAAGTTGTTTGCTGTAATCCTGTCCCATTCTATCAATCCTAACAGGGTAGTATAGATAAAGTTGAAAAAAAAAATACTGGATATTACTTTCTGATTCCATTTAAATTTATCATTTGAACAGCATTAAAATAGAGAAAAAAAATCTCACTTTCCTCTGAAACACTTCCTTTCTACAGCCGTGGAGAGAAGCGTGAAGGGGAGGATGTGTGTGAGAACAGCAGTAACAGCAGCAGCAGTAGCAGTAGTAGCACAACCACCAACAGCAACAGCAGCAAGAGGATAAAGCTGGAATCTGAGGACCTTGGGGAGGAGACTGTCGCCGAGGTTGTGGCCACCATCACTGACCCCAGGAAGATGGTGGGGCCGGAGGTGCTCTTCTCAGAGAACGCAGCCAGGGACGAGGCAGCAAAGGTAACGTGTGAACTTCATCACTCACAAGCAGCGACATATTTATAAATCTCTTCATATACAAATAATTTTTCTCTGCAGCCCCTGAGAGTTGTTTTGTGACAGTGTGCATTAGTGGTTGTAAAGAATGAAGGTACCCCTTAATAACAAGTGCTGGTGATATATTCCCCACTTAACCCGGTAGCAGCGACGGGCCAGATTTGTGGCTTTACTGAGTAGCAGCGACGGGCCAAATTTGTGCCATGATATCAACCCCCCAAAATAGATAATACATAATCTGATCACAAATGCTTTGATATATATTATGAAATGGTTTGTGTAAGAGGTAATTTCTTCTCATTTTTCTTGCTTGGAGGGACCATTAAGAAACATGATCCCTGCTGCTACTGGGTTAACAACAAGCAATGGTAGGCTTTTCCTTGGTCCTCATGTACTAACCTTTTCCCCTCAGTTGGAGGAACGCAAAGGCAACATAGAGTTCCATGTGATTGGTAACTCCCTGACCCAGAAGGTTTCCAAGCAAACCATGCTGTGGCTCATTGGCCTGCAAAATGTTTTCTCCCACCAATTACCAAGGATGCCGAAAGACTACATCACTCGCCTTGTGTTTGACCCGTAAGTATTACTGTCACTATTACACGAGTGGTGGTATTGTTTCAAAACTTAGACTGTCTTTGAGAGGGTGGAAATTAAATGTTACATACTAGGGAGTTGGTGACTAATAAGCTTAAATGAAAGTGGCCTCTAAGGCATAATGAATGAACAAGGGTTGAACTTCTCTGAGTCTCAGTTTTCATTAGATTTTGCATCCATATCGGTGTTGGGTAGTGTATGACGATCAGATTTTTCTCACTAATAATTTTTCATTGATATATTATCTCTTGTTATAGAAAAGTAAGCCACTATAGTGAGGTCGATTTGACTTTATACAGGAAAGCTAACCTAGCAGCATTTAGCATTTTTTTTTTTCTACACTTTTTTATGCCCTTGAGCTGCTTCCTTTCCTGTAAAAAAAGAAGAAAAAAAATATGTCTCTCTCTCTCTCTCTCCAATGAATGAAGTGAATATTTATTTTTCGATAGAAACCTACCTTTTGTTTGATTTACTTTGTTTTTGATTTATGCGACCTCTTCAAGGACACAATACTCGCGTAAATCGAGAGTTACCTGTACTCCTTTATGCTGTATTCTAAGAGACTTGGTCTGTCAGTCTTCTTAAGTTCATTGGAGATAATGTGAGTCCTCTAAAGAGTCAAGGAGAGATTTAAGTCTATCTTTAGTTCCAATTTGGGAAAAATTTGTATTCTTGTTGATAAGAGAAAGTAAAGTTAAATTTTTTTGCTGTAATCCTGTCCCATTCTATCAATCCTAACAGTAGTATAGATAAAGTTGAAAAAAAAATACTGGATATTACTTTCTGATTCCATTTAAACTTATCATTTGAACAGCATAAAAATATTCCCCCAACAGGAAGCACCGCACACTGGCGCTCATCAAGGACAACCGGCCCATTGGAGGGATCTGCTTCCGCATGTTTGCAGCTCAAGGCTTCACCGAAATCGTGTTTTGTGCCGTCACCTCCAACGAGCAGGTGAAGGGCTACGGCACACACATGATGAACCACCTCAAGGACTACCACGTCAAGAACAATGTGTTGCACTTCCTCACCTTTGCTGATGAGTTTGCCATCGGTGAGTCTCCTTGCTTCTCTTTCAAGTGGTGGGTTGAAAACTCTTCAGAAAGTTGTTGGTCACGGATTTATTTTGTTGCTTTTTTTATGGTGTAAATCTGCTTTCCCCAATTTCCTCATTCTAAGCCTTCAACTATTCATAATAATCATCAGCAGCATAATCCATATATTAAGCTAGATGTGTGATTACTCTTACTGCTTGGATTTTTTTTACTAAATATATATTTCATTGAATTATGCTTAGCTTTCAAATATTGCTTACACCTCATGACTTACGTCAACCTTCTAGGGCAAGGCTTTCTTCCACAACTGTGTTCATTATTTCCTAACACATTGAGTTTCTGCTGTTTCTGGCAAAGAGACAAACATAGTGAACTTGTTTCCTAGTTTCATTTTGTCCTCAGGCTACTTCAAGAAGCAAGGCTTCAGCAAGGATATCCAGCTGGCCCGCTCAGTGTACCAGGGCTACATCAAGGACTATGAGGGTGCCACTCTCATGGGCTGTGAACTTAACCCCAACATTGTCTACACCGAGTTCACAGCTGTCATAAGGAGGCAGAAAGAGGTGGGTGACCAAGCACACCTTTTGCCACACATTGGTGATTCATGTGGGTGAAGGGATTGCCTAGCAAGTGAATATTTGAAATTGTTCTATGTAGTTTCATAAAGCCATATCCCATGTCTATCTTCCCGCAGATCATCAAGAAGCTCATAGAAAGGAAGCAGAGTGAGATCCGGAAGGTGCATCCAGGGCTCACATGCTTCAGGGACGGTGTGCGGGAGATTCCAGTTGAGAGCATCCCAGGCATCCGTGAGGCTGGATGGAAGGGGCCCACTTGTGCCAAGCCTGCACGCTCCCCCAGCCAGGAACACCAGGAGGCAGAGTACCTCAGCAGCATGCTGAAGACTCTCTTGTGCAATGTTAGTTCTCTTTCCAAACATTAATCCATTCTTCAATGTATTAAAGCCTCAAAAAGCAGCCATTGCATTGCAGCCAGTATAACCGTAGCCTACACACATTAACAGTAAAGCTTCCCTGGGCTGTTCCATAAGTTAAGAGTAACTTTTAAACAGAGAATCAAAAAATACTAAAAGTGAGTATTTCTTAATCACAAGATTTTTGTAGATTTCTAAATTCCAGTTTGGTAATCACTTAAGTTTGGGATTGCTAGAGCCAGCTGTTTTTTTATATATTAAACAAAAAACAGCACCCACTACTACCATATTCATTTTCAGTCTTCCTTACTTCTCAGAAAAAAATTTACAAGAGCAACTTCACCAGAAAATGCTATTGAATCTTTAAAATATCAGCAGAGTGCTTTTGGAGGCTTATCTCACTGTTTTCATATTTAAAAACTGAAAGCTTTGCTTTATAAGTCCACATGGTTAGTCATGACTGGGTGGCACTTTGTTAACTTGTTTGATGTGTTAAACTCATCACTAAAGAAACCTATGCAAACTTGCACTGCTGTCAAGAAGTTCTCTACACCTGTATAGAGATGTAAATCACCATGTACCTTGCAATGATAGATGTAGGAAATGTTGTCCCTAGTGAAATGGCAAAGCTCATCAAACATTTGATGCTGACCTCCAATGTATTTTTTGGATGTAGTTTGTCAAATTAACTCATGTAATAAATTCTAGTGATTTTCATATGAATGAAAAGGTATTGAAGGTGAAGTTCTCTTGTAAATATTTTCCCCTCTATTGGTAGTTTAGTGTGTATCAGTATTACAATATTTCATTAGTTCATTACCATGTATCATACATATACCATAATCATGATGGCCTCTACTGGTGATTTGTGGCAGTGGCCACCAGTGAATCAAAAGAGGCACCTATCATATATTGATTCTATTAACCCTCCCCCCCCACACCCACACCCACACACAGAAACATTTTCTTCCTACAATCATCATATATCGACAGTAACTTGAGAACCCCATAAAGTTAGCCATGCTTCATTTTAGTGGGCATTACGATGGGATATTTACTGTACTTTTATATGTTCATTTGTGATGACTGTATCTTGTATGATGGAGAGCATCTTGCATCTTTGAAGGAAACTGTTTCAAACCCTTTGATTTGTAATTGTTGATGATGTGCTTTATATTCTAGTCATTTGGTATCATCCTAGCATATTGAAAGAAAAAAAAGCTACATGTGTAAAACCAGGTGATGGTTGCCTTGGTATTCAAAATAATCCGTAATTTAGTGTGAGACACTTTGCTGTTCATGAGTTTAAAATTAAGTAACTACAAGCATGAAATCCAAATGCAAAAGGTGCAAGCCTGTGGTGCTATAACACCCTAATGAGATTGCCTTCTATTGACCGTAGATAAACTTGATTCACACAGCTGTTCACAATCTGCTGGGACTTGGGTGCTATTTGTCAGATTTTTCCAAAACATTGATTTGAATGGCAAGGTATATGACCATTACCTCCTCAGTTGCTTCACTTTCCATATGCCAAATGTTCTTTAGCTGCTGTTCTCTGCTGTGTGCAACTTTGTGGCTGGTAGCCAGATGAAGGGTCCAAAGAGCATTATTCAGTATCACATTCAAACTCACTCACTGGTTGTGATGGAAGGGAGGGCCATGGATTTGTCTCAGCAGTCTGGCCTTCACGACTGCACTGGACAGTCTTTCAGTATTAATTTTGGCACTTAAATGTGAAACCTCCCCAAATGCTGGAAACCTAAGTGTTTGAGACTGATAGATGATTTCACCCACCTTTCTACATCATGTGAAAATCAAAAATTTTCTTCATTAGGACATTTAGGTACAAAACAACCTGTTTGAAACATTACAATGACACAATACGTTTATTTATTACTGTAGCAATCCTTTTCCATAAACCTGGAAGCTCTTTCCACAGGGTTCTGAGTAGCAAAGAAACCATTGAATTAATTAAAAAGTTAATTGTTATCACTTTAATTTACCCTAGTATGTCCATCAATAATGAAGTATGTATAGTATCCTACCTCCTCCAAGAAAGGTTTGCATATTTCGTGCTGGAGCAGTAACCAGGGAGCTTGGCAGGGTTTAGATTGTGGAAATGTCTTCATGTGACATCTACATTCATCTAAATGGATAAGACTATACACTAATGTGAAAATAATTAGGGTACAGGGTATATCTTCTGTAAATAAAGATCATAGGCACTATTAAGGCCTACAGAAAACATCACAGTTAAGAGGCCGGTGCAGACCCTCGCCTCGCGTGTGGGCTACGACCAGACGAGTCCCAACAAATTTTATCCCGAGTCCTGTGTTGTGTTGATTATAGATTAATGTATAGTAATTTGACCATTTTTATTTATTTTGTTAATTTATTCAATCTTGAAACTTAAATAAATTATTTTTTGGTGTGTGTCCTCCCTTCAGGTTAAGAGCCATGCAGCAGCCTGGCCCTTCCAAGTCCCCGTGGACCCCAATGAAGTACCTGACTACTACGACCACATCAAGTATCCCATGGGTGGGTAGCAGCCCCTGATGGCCGGGGGCAGCAGTAAAATAGTGCTCCCATAAGAGCTTTAAAGATCACTTTTTATGCGCACCTAATTTATGAATTTAAACTAATGCACTTTATCTGTCTGCTAAATTTACCATCATTTACACAATCAGTGCAACATTACTTTGGTGCACAGAGCACTTTTACATCACCAGACATCATGTGGCACTGTTGTGTGCATTAATGAAACATGTTTCATAAGTAAACTAATACAAAAGCATCCAGCTCAATAACATCATTTTGTAAGGATCATCACATGCAGGTATGGGCAGGCCTATCTGGATGTGTAATGCGGCACACTCAATCACCCCGAGCTGTGTCCTTTCCCTCTTCCTGAATAATATTTATCCAAATTGTATGTGCCATCCTGAAGATGAGTTGCCACTCCCCTAACCTTGATCCTCCTTCATGTTTGCCATGTGTACCATTCCTGTAAGCATGGGAGATGGGAGTCCTGGGGGCTGAGCGATGCTGTAGTTGTATGCTGTAACTACCAACACACCTCTTTGGCCCATTATTTTGGCCCAGACAGGTGGCCTTTCCTGGCTCGAAGTCATTTGGCTGGTCTGTGTGACCATGAGCCAAGCAGCTACCATTATGTCAGGCTGTTGAGGTTATAATGGTGGTGTGTCAAAGGAGATTGATCACATCCTTGTTAGTACTCTTGGGGATCCTCCCTCTAGAACTGTAGGGTTTTCCTGAGTGCTGAGTTCTTTGCAATCAACCACAGACTTGTTGCAAAACTGAGGGTACACATCAGGTCCAAGAAAATCTCAAGATGCAACCCTTTGGAGTTTCATTTTGAGAAATTGAGGGACCAGGCAAGTGCTCAGGAGTATGCAGTGCCAGTCTTAAATTGATTTGAAATGCTTGGTACTCTTGAGGACCCTGGGGAGATGTCGGATACCTTTAAACGTGAAACTCTAAAGCTGAGAACTTATGGTAGTTGTATATAGCAGAGCCCCCAGGTGGATAGCTCCCATCGGCTGGTTTAGAGATAGTGACTGCTGGTCCACCAAGAGAGGAAAATTCAGCTTCTCTTGAGGAGGTGAGAGAGGCTGTGAGGAAGTTGAAGGGTGAGAAGGCAGCTGGGGTCTAATATCAGTGCAGAGATGCTGAAAACTGGGGGTACAAGCATGATCTGTGGATTGCCTGTTGTGCTGTCTGCCGCATGGCAGTCCGGTGCCATTCCCCTGACTGGAAAATGGGGTTAGTTGTCCCAATCTGTAAAGGGAAAGGGGACCGACAGGACTGCAACAGTTACTGTGGTATTACACTGCTCAATGTGCTGAGCAAAGTGCTAGCTCATCTGTTGCTGATGTGAATTCAATCTCACCTGCTAAAGTTTCAGAGACCTGAGCAATCAGGGTTTATGCCTGGCAAGTCAACAATTGATTGAATCCTAGCACTTCGCGTCCTTGTGGACCACCAACGCAAGTTTCAACAAGGGTTACTTGCAGCCTTTGTTGATATCAAATAGGCTTTTGACTCAGTACATCGTGAGGCACTCAAGGACATTCTGTAAATCTGTGGGATTCCTGCAATGATTATTGACCTGATGACTGGCCTTTACCCTGGGACTGAGAGTTCTGTGAAGGGTGGGGGAGGCATTTCCAGCTTCTTTCCTGTTACTTCAGGAGTGAGGCAGGGGTGCATCCTTGTACCATCACTTTTCAACACTTTGGGTATTAGGGAGAGTTGCTGATCAAAGTCGTTTCGAAGCATCTGTTGGCAGCATTAACCCCTTCACTCCAGCGACGCCGACGGGCGTCCGACGGCATCACCGTTAGTCCTCTTCTATACCTCTTAATCCTCTTAAGAGGAAATGGAAGAGGATTGAGAGGTTTAGAAGAGGATTAATCCTCTTCCATTTCCTCTTGACCCTTTCCATACTGTGACGCTGACGTCTGCGTCACAGATGGAAAGAGTTAAGGTCGCTGACCTTGTTTTTGCTGATGAAACTGAACTTCTTGCAGGATCACAGGAGGCACTGGTTTTAGCACAAACTGGCAGCCCAACAGGGGATCTCTTTTAACCTCTGTATCTCAAAAACTATTCATCACACCTAAAAACCAAAAACACCATTGGAAAGAGGAGGTCCAGATCTATAGGATTCGGTTATGTGCCTCTCCTGCGAATGTACATACACATTTAGGGAGTGTTGTGACGTGGCGACGGTCAGCCATATTGAGGCAACTGCGTAGATCTCTTGATGGTGTGCTGGCAGGGTAGTATTGCCAACTGCATAATTTACAACTATTTGGTCAGAGAATCAGTCAGGTGATTGGTGAAACTGCAAAAATGCCGTTATATTGGACAAGAATATCCACCAGTTACTCATCCATGGATTTGCTGCTCTAGGCTGATATGATTTTCCACCAAATTTAGTGGAGAACCCACTCAATTGGCAACCCTGTGTTGTGAGAAATAGTGTTGGAACACTCATACGCGGGAGATTTGAGTGCGGCTGGAGCTCGCAGCGAGCGTTTAGCACCACCAGAAAAAGCGCTACTGCTCGCTGTGAGCGTTTAGCAATGAAAGGGTTAAATGCTACATGAGGAGGCGAAGCCTCTGGGACTGAAGATCTGGGCCGAAACCAAGGTTCAGTCATTTGGAGGCTTGCTGGATGACACAGCACAGTCTGTCCATGCATGTGGTGAGGATGTCGGTCACCAAAAGTTTCACATACCTTAGTAGTGTAGTGCATAACAACCAGAAAGTCACTCTATGGATTGGCTTGGCCCACAGTGTTATGGACTCGCTCAGTAAAAGTATATAACATTGTCGATACCTACGTAGGTGGAAAAAGATTAGAATCTTTTAAGTCGCTTGACCTCCCTGTCTTACTGAATGGTGACATGGAGAGGTATGTTGATGCCTTTGGTACCAAGTGCCGTTGCAAGATCATGGGGTATTGTTGGAATGACTTTGTGTCAGACCAGCGACTATGTGATGAAACTAAATTGAGGCCTGTTACCAGCTTAGTCTGTGAATATCAACTCTGGCTATATGGGCATGTGGCATGCCTCCCGAACGTTAATCCTGCTCACAGGGTTGTTTCTGTACAAGGCATCCCTGAGTTGAGGAGATCAAAGGGATGCTCATGTAACTCATAGCTGTGGCAAGTAGACTGATCCTACCAGGATGGCCTTGGGAGGGATAGGGCAGCTTGCTTGAGGGGACCATCGGGAATGGAGGTAGCAGGTGAGTGAAGCAATGCGTCCCCAGGTATATGCTCTCCGTTTGTATAAGTTGGATTTATATAGAATGAAACATTCATTAGTATGTAATTCACAGTAGTATGATTTGCTTCAGCACAAAGTCAAAAATGAAAATGGCAATGACTGCCACCGATGCAATGTGGCCTGATGCCTAGACCCCCCCACCCCCCCCATACACACACACACACACACACAAAAAAAAAACTTGTGAAAAATTCCACTTTCTTATGGCGTGACTCAAAAAACTCGAACTACATTGCAAAATTGATTTTTTGTCAATGTGGCATATTCGGGGCCCTGGTCATAAAATCGGCTTGTTGTTAAAGCAGATCGCTAAAAATTGGATGGAGGGCTATACAAATAAGACAGTTTTCAATGCAAAGATCTCAAAGCAGGGCTGTATCAGTCTTCAAGTAAGTGTATAGCCTTGCACGTTCCCTTTCAGATCTGAAGACCATGACAGAGCGGCTGAAGGCCAACTACTACGTAAATGCCAGGCTGTTCAATGCTGACATGCTGCGGATATTCAAGAACTGCCGCTTCTACAATCACCCAGAGACCGAGTACTACAAGTGTGCCAACAACCTGGAGAAGTACTACATAAACAAGATGAGGGAACTTGGTCTGCTAGATAGAGACAAGTGAATGTGTGTGTCTGAATATGGCGGTCAAGACTTATAAGTGTATAGTTGTGTCTGAATATGACGGTCATGAAGAATGAGTGTGTGAATGTGATGGTCCATTATTTTTATTAAACTTATAGTGATTGCAGCAGCAGCTGTTTTCTGCTTCCCAGTGGACTAATGGAGAAAGAAAACAAGGCTTCAGATACGATACACTTTAAAGTAATCATACGTCATCACTGACAGTAATGTTGCAAAACTATACATCTGTTTATTATAATTACAAACACCAGAGAGTTTCATGAAGTGAAGTTATTTGTGCGAGGGCAAACAAACTTTTTGCCCCTGTGGCTTTTGCAAACTGTGTATGGTGTGTTTCTGTTCTGGCTGCTACTTTTACAATATTTATTGACTTCTGTAGGATAGTGTCCATGTATAGAATGAGTAGCAACCTTTATTAAGTCTTGATGATTTTATATCCAAATTTCATAATATCTGATGCATGTACTTTCTTTACTATTTTTTTCCACATTAAAGTAACTTGATTTCAAGTTTTTAATATTTGGGAAATATATTAAGTTTTATACAGTTTGTTTTTGTCAGCCTTGCATAACTGAATAGTGTTAGTGGTGGGTTGTCGAGGTGCAGCACAACAAGAACAGTGCAAGTCATGTGAAAGATCCTAAAAGGTGTTGGACAAGAGGCGATAGACATGCTGTACCGAGACCCACTACAGGAAAGCCCTGCACATTTTACCCAACGTGCAAACTCTGTGACGGAAATCACTGGTGATCACAATAAACTCCCTTAAAAAGCAAAAGTGGTTGTCATAATGAATAATAAATCTTTAATTTAAAATTTGATTTTCCTTGAGCAAGTCATGTGGCTGGTGCCCCACCCAGCTGTGTTTCTGTTGTTGGCCTCATTGGTGAGTGTCTTTGTAAATTGGGTGTTAATATGGAACAACTTTTGGTAGCACCGTGTGATTGTAAGAAGCTACAATTAATACGAAAAGAAAAATAAGGTTCACTTACACAATAAAGTTGGGCAATAAAAGCGTATGTAGATAAATACCGCTTGTATTCTCATAACTGATTTAGCAAATAAGACATGTTGCATACTTGAACACTTCTGTATAAAAGTGCATTTTTAGGCAGAGTTTTCTTTAAAAATAAATAAATAAATATTTAATAATCTGTCACAATTGCTACAAAAGATCTTATTTAGTGTGACACTCATAACATAATAAAAATCTTGTTGCTAGGATATTGAAATAGCTTACTAGAGAACAGACCTTATAAGGTGGCCTGAATCTCCTTTTCAACAAGCGCCCGGTACTCATCAAAGCCACCCTCCACGCAGCGCACCTTCTTCTCACCACACACCCACAGCTCCGTGCACACCATGCGGATGAGCCGCTCGTCGTGGGACACAAGCACCACTCCACCCTGGTGGGGAACAACACACATCAGATGCAAAGCTCAACCCTTTGGAAGGAAATTTATTATGTTAGCTAAAAAAATAGTATCTGCTACCTCACCTCACTGAGATTCTTTGAAGACAATTCCAGGTACAAAGTGATTGTTTTAATGTGATAATAAAGCACTTTGAAATAAAAGATTGTTATCAGAATTCAAGGTTGGAAAAAAAAAGTTCTAACATTACCCAATATTGGGTTCTCTATAGATAAATGTTATGCAGTCAAATGTAACAAGAAGGCAGATCCCCATTCAACAGTAGTAGTATACTCATATTCAAGTAGTATATTCATATTCAGTAGTAGTATACTCATATTCAACAGTAGTTGAATATGAGTAGTGCCATCATTGCTGCCACCACCTTCTGGACTCACCTTAAACCTGCTGATTGCCTCCCCAAGTGACTCAATTGTCTCAATGTCCAAGTGGTTGGTAGGCTCATCAAGGATGAAGAAGTTGGGGTTGCCCATACACATGAGTGAAAAGGCCACACGAGACTTTTGTCCACCAGAGAGGCTGGCCAGCTGCTGCAAAGCCAGGTCACCACTCACCCCAAAGGAACCCAGCTGGCGACGGTATTCTTCAATCGGTCGCCCTGGGGAAAGCATATTTATCCACGGTAAAATCCAGAACACAAGCCATTGCGGCATGCAGGCCAATATTAGTGTTTACTTCTAAGTATAAAAGGGTAAGGCACTGCCCACAGGATAAGACCATCTTCAAACAGGATATTTCATAATAGAACAAAAATTCACAGAAGAGAAAAAAATAAGGATTGTGTTGGGTTGGTATACCTGAGTATTTGCTTTGCAGCAGCTCCACCGGACACACCCTCATGTCCAGCTGGTCCACGTGGTGCTGGGTGAAGTAGCCTATTCTCAACGACCTGACAAACAAACAACACATTACAAACTCAACCTTTACAATAAAGTACCGCAAGAAACACTTTCATTTGGCCATTAATAATTTTTCTTATGATTCAATATATACAAGGCATTTATAGAAGTAACTACAATTTTGCTATGGAAAAAAAAAAAAAAAAATATATATATATATATATATATATATATATATATATATATATATATATATATATATATATATATATATATATATATATATATATATATATATATATATATATATAATTGCCTTCAGTCACAGCTATGCTGACTTGCTGACCTCCACCTGGATGGGTGAACCAGTGAAACCCCATTTCACTATAAAATGTCTAGACAGCACCAAGAATGCCTTGAAAATGCTAAACTTCCAGGTTGCCTGAGGCGCCTTATACTCCCATACACAGCACATTCATAGAACCCTTAAGACATCTATCCCTATTTTTTAGATGCAATGTAAAATCTGTTGTTGATTATCAGACCTGTGTTGTATACCAAGGAGGTATATGTGGAGGGTAGCATGACACTAGACTCCATGATGAAACCAAAACCCTCATCAAAACATTACCAAATATGCAGAAGGCCAATCAGATGACGACAATAATTCCCATTGGCTGCAGCCACTACAGTATCTTCCACACCTACAGAAGAACTGTATGCACACAATGGGACAAAGGCTGCCTGGACAAGACTGCTGTTGAGCACCCACCTTGCTGGGGCTGATGGATCTAGCAACCATAGTGTAAATTTTTTTGTGATGAAACATTCGACCATATTTACTCAGCAGGCCGGGGATTCAGTCCGCTCACAAGTTATGGAGAAAGGGTGAAAATAGTGCTTCACAGCATAAATGCATAACCTGGCTGGTGACTCAAAGCCAGTGTTGGACATGCATTCCCTCATTTGCTCTACAAAAGTAGGAGACAATCATGGTTTACTGTTAAAAAACCTACATTGTGATCTAGATTATGAAGGCAAGTCTATAATGTGAATGTTTGCAGGGTACTGTTATGGTACACACAAGGAAACCTGGCTGATTAATCTTCTCTGTGGCCTTGGGAACTAGTCGTCATGGGAGCCCTATATGTTTAACCCTTTCAATACAGTGACGTAGACATCGGCATCACAGTATGGAAAGGGTTAAGAGGAAATGGAAGAGGATTAATCCTCTTTCATTTCCTCTTAAGAGGTTTAGAAGAGGATTAAGAGGAAATGAAAGAGAATTAAGAGGTTTAAAAGAGGATTAATCCTCTTCCATTTCCTCTTAACCCTTTCCATACTGTGACGCCGATGTCTGCATCACGTATTGAAAGGGTTAAGAATATGGACCGGTCAGTATTCTCAGACTCTTCTGCTTCTTACATCATTGATTTCCCATGGCCGAAAAGATGATTAATCAGATTCTCTTGTGTTTTGTTAACGTCCACGGTACAGAAGCTTTGCCAGTGAAGTCTGAGGTACTGAAAGCCGTTCAAGTGGAGGGTCGACTGTCGATCTAACATGCATTTAGACTTCTTGAGTTTTTCACATTTCTACAAAATTAGTGAAAATGAAAATTTGATAAGAACAATTAGTCACACACCTGTTGGCCAGCCGGTGTCCTTTGGTCGGCTCCAGCTCCCCCAGCAGGATCTTCAGCAGCGTGGTCTTGCCTGTACCATTCTCTCCAACCTGAGTGAATCCAGACATCAGCGGACCTCAAGACTTATTCACAGGATTATTAATTTTTACATACCATGACAATTAGTAGGACATTTAACCCGTTAGCAGCAGGGATCATGTTTCTTAACCCTTTCATTGGTAAATGCTTGCAGCGGGCATTAGGCGTATTTGCTGGTGGCGCTAAACGCTCGCTGCAAGCTCCAGCCGCACTCAAATCTCCCGCGTATGAGTGTGTTCCAACACTAATTCTCACAACACAGGATTGCCAATTGAGTGGGTTCTTCACTAAATCTGGTGGAAAATCATATCAGCCCAGCGCGGCAAATCTATGGACGAGTAACTGGTGGATGTTTTTGCCCAATATAGCGGCATTTTTGCATAGCTTCACCTATCACCTGACTGATTCTTTGACCAAATAGTTGTAAATATTGCAGTTGGCAATGCTTCCTTGCCAGAGTCTGAAAAAGAGATGTCCGCAGTTACCTCAATATGGCTGATCATCTCGCACGCACCGACGTAAGTGTTAACATTCAACACTCCCTGAATGTGCATGTACGTTCGCAAGAGAGGCATACATAACTGACTCCTATAGATCTGGACCTCCTCTTTCCGGTGGTGTTTCTGGCTTTTAGCTGTGATGAATAGTTTTTGAGATACAGAAGTTAAAATAACCCCACCATTGGGCTCCCCGACTGCGCCTGAGGGGATAGTTGCGTCCAGACTGCGCGCAAGGAAATGGTCCCTCCAAGAGAGAAAAATGAGAAAAAATCACCCCTCACATAAACCATTCCATAATATATATCAAAGCATTTGTGATCAGATTATGTATCATCTATTTTGGAGGGTTTATATCATGGCACAAATCTGGCCCGTTGCTGCTACATGGTAAAGCCACAAATTTGGCCCGTTGCTGCTACCGGGTTAAGGGAAGCACTTCTCTGGAAAACTGTGTTGAGGTATAAAAATTAAGTACACTCAATATGAAGAATATCTACAACTTCACTATCTACAAATGCACGCACACTCACTTGAATGAATAAATGCAGAAATGCAACACTTACAATACATATCCGGGAGTCCATGGCAGCTGACAGGTTAACAGCAGTAAAGATTGTGTTCCCGGCCGTGTATTCAAACTGCACCTCATCCAGCTGCAGGATAGGGTTATTGAGCTTCTCCACCTCTGGGAACCTCAGCACCACGCCGACCTCCTTCTCGATGGGCTTTAGTTCTGGGCTGAAACACAGAATAAAGATGGAGAGAAATTTAAGTGGTTGTCATCACTATTGTTCTGACCTGCAGCTACATGATTATTATTATTATTTCTATTGAAACTGAAAAGATGGCTACAAAATATCTGGAAAGGATCTTAACCACTTCAACACGAGGACACGTATACTGTGTCCTTGTGTGCCCCGTACCATATCAGAGGACGCGCATACTGCGTCCTGGCTCGCTTTAGCCAATATACAAGTTATTTTATCTCTAAATTTATGCTTACATCTCAAAATTATCAACTAATTTATGTTTCTTTATGTGTGCCATTTAATTCTGCATGTTTTCATATATAATACACAATGATTATGTTGAGTTTATGGCTGAAAACTTGTTATTTTCAATAGCGACATTTGAAATTTGGCGCGCATGTCGATCTCGGAAATGGCGCGGGGCGCTGTTTTGGCCCGGCCGTAGTAAAGGGGTTAAGGTAGAATGTATGAACAGCCATTGCACCTGCTTTAACTCCAAGGTTAATCTGATCTTAAACCTCCAATGGACTGGGACACCAAATAGCATGACTGACACCCTTGCATTCTGAGCCTCTACTTCATATTGTCTCATACTAAATAGTCTCTCATATACACATAAACAATTACATATGCACTGATAAAAGACAGATAAAGTACAATGCAAAGATCTGCAAGTGGCAGCAGTAATAATAAAAAAGCAACTGATAAAAAATTCTTAGCTCCATGAGAGCATGTAGAGTACAGCACATCCATGCTCCCCCCCCCCACCTCACCATTCCCAGCACAACTCACAGTTTCTCAAGCATCTTAATCTTAGACTGGACGAGGGATGCACGCTTGGCATTGTAGCGGAACTTGTCAATGAACTCCTGGACGTGGGCACGGAACTGCATCTGGGCATCGTACTCCCTCTGTTGGTTCTTCTGTCGCTCACTCTTGGTCTGAATGAAGTTTTCGTAATTCCCTCTGTGCGAGAGGAAACAAATTTAGTGAAGGGAAGAAAAAGCCATAGAGGTTGAGAGGCCATTATGGTTATAAAGAAAATCAGTCATATAAATGAAGAAAAGTGAGGATAAAAAGTTCTTGTTTAAACATATCAATGTTCATGATCTCTTCATGTCCTTATCTTACCCCATCCAAAAATCCAGCACTGTTTACAGCAATATGAAGGTGCCCATGCATTCCTTCATATGAATGTGCCTATGTATACATAGAGATGCCTTACCGGTACATGTCGATGTCCTGGGAGTGGAGGTGAAGAACATCAGTGGGCACAATGTCCAAGAAATGCCGGTCGTGGGACACCACCAATAAAGTGCTGGACCACCCCATCAGGTAGTTTTCAAGCCAGATGATGGCCTTCATGTCCAACATGTTCGTCGGCTCATCCAGCAGGAGGAGGTCAGGTCTGCCAACACAGCCATAGTTAGTCAACCCCCTCCACCATTACTATTGTTATTTGACAGCATACAGCAAATAAACACTCAATCTACCTACATAAGTCATCATTAGTCATCCACCACAACTATTACTATTGCTACACTGACGGCATACAAGATATTAACACTCACTGTGAAAAGAGTGCTCTCGCCAATGCTATCCTCATTCTCCAGCCTCCAGAGAACTCTTTGGTCCGCCTTGTCTGCATCTCGGGGTTGAAGCCAAGACCGTTGAGGATGACGCTGGCCTTGGCAGGAGCCTTGTCTGCCTCAATGGCCTGCAGTTCTGCATACACCTCAGACAACTGTGTGGCTAGACTGTCATCTTGCTCCCTGGGATGAATATGCAGAAGGGAAGACTCGTAAGCTCCTGTTTTTCAGGGTTTTGTGAGCAAGTGAATCAATTATGGTCTTCAGACAACAGGTAGCAGGGGAAGAGAACCATAAAAACAATACATATATACATATTCATTCTTTACACAGTATTGAAAGATTTTGTAAGAATATAAACTTGTTTACAAGATATGCAACCAAAAAAGAAAATCCATGTAATCTATGCACAAGGGAGGAGCAATCATGGGTAAGGAGTAAAGGTGACCCACTTTACGAATCAGTTACACCCCAGGGAAACCACTTGCTAAGGAAAATTTTGATCGTATATATATATATATATATATATATATATATATATATATATATATATATATATATATATATATATAGATATATATATATATATATATATATATATATATATATATATATATATATGCTTGAATTAAGGCTACAGGCAAAACATTTTTCAGGCAGAGTTCAGTCCCCCTGGATGAGAAGAGTCCCATACGTCTATGTATTTTATGACTCCTTAACCTTTAATTTACAACTGCATCTGAAAACATCTTTGATTCAATACAATACGAGCACACCTCAGTTGAGTTGCTTGTATAATCATGAGATAAACAACAAGCGCTGTGCGTCCCACCCATCACGGCCTTCATACAAGAGCACCACGCACCACCACAACAGGACTTGTCACTTATCAACCCACAACAGAAAACACAAAATGGAAGCTCCATCTCGAGCATATTAAAAGAATGAATCTTAGGGTGAGGCTATTTACCGAGCATTGCTGGGTGAGCAAAGGGTTTATTACAGCGAATTTTCAAGGTTAAACTTTGGTAAAGTGCCTGTACCCCATGGTCTCACCCTTGTGCTATTCTGCTCTGAATCTCCTTCTCTCGGTCAAGGAGGGTTTTCCGCTGAATGTCGCACTCCAACACACTCTCCAGGGCCGTGGTGTCGTCTCCCGTCACCTCTTGCTCCACGTAGAGGATAGAGATGTGGCTTGGGATCCGAAGACTCCGACTGCAGAGAAAAAGGAGGAGGGTTGGTGGTATGTATAAATGTTTAGTGGTTTCCTTATGTTCACATGTGTTATAAAATCTTTGTTTACACTTATAGACCCAACCATTAACAAGGTGAAGAGGATAAAACAGACCAATGGAAAAATGCCATCAGTAAAAAGGTAAAATGTTATTCAAAATACTCAAGATTTGAAGCACAGCCTCCTACTTAACAGTACAGTATGCAATGGCAGCCACTCACCTTGCCATCATTCTCAACAACGTAGTTTTACCAAGGCCATTTCTTCCAACTAAGGCATACCTTCTTCCAAAGGCCAGAGATATGGTTGCATTTTGAATAAGAACCCTGCAAGGACACCAGAACTTGAGTTTAACAGAAACATGCACAGCTTCAGAACAACAAAAATTGTTGTACATCAATAATAATATAACTATGTATTACAAGAAACAGGTATGAGCAGTATGACAGCAACACATGAAACTTATCAGAGGTGAAAGAAAGGGTCATGTGTGGCAGAAGTTAAACAGCTGGAACAGTGACAATTACTAGTAATGCTGAGTTATGATAATACATTCAACATCATCAACATTACAAACACAATCCTATTTTCTTCACCATGCATTGGTGGCACGGATGATCAGACTGAGAGTGAATGACACAGCACAACACATACACCCACACACTTCATGAATTCAAAGCTCACATGGCTACAAATTCTTGTGCACACATGGTAGAGCCTGGGCAGGCATGAATCCCAGCTAATAAGACAAGTTTGTGGAGTAAAATGGTGGGAACAACTAGAGCTCTCGGAGAGCCTTGAGCTCTGAAGCAAAGGAGACTGCTTGCATCACATATTGTATGAAGGATTCACCAATTATAGTTGGAAAAAAAATGGAACTATTCAATAGCAACATGAGTATATCATGTTCTAAAAAAGATAAATATAAAACTGATGATGAAAATTGAGGATAGTTGTGTGTAAGGCCGGCAGCAAGGAAGGAGAGGGTAAAAGTAGAGTGATGAGTCACCTGTCCCCATAAGCCACATCAAAGCTTTCTATTCTGATGTCCTTGGTGTTGCAGATCCCTTTGGCATCCAAGGCTCGGTCCTTCTTGCTGACAATCTGAAGCCAAAACCCAGGTCATCTAAATATAACAAATAAACAGGGAAAAATTAGGAAAGAATTATATCTTTTTCCACTTTAGATAAAAAATAACCTGCCTATTATAAAACAATCAAATATATACCAGTGAGTAGCGGGCTTTTTTATTATTATTTCTTTTTTGTGCTCTTAAGCCATCTCCTTTGTTGTAAAAAAAAAATAAAAAATAAAAAAAAAATAAATAAAGCTTTGAGATCAGAAAAATGGTTGTCTGGAGCTTCCTTGCCACTATCATAATGCACAAATATAATAATGATCAGCATAGTTACAATTGTCAAGGTAGTTACTCAGCAGCAGCCAGCAACCAGGAATGTCCTTTGCAACTCCACTTGACACAAGGCACCACTTCCCTACCACAACACACACGGCCTTGCGCACCACACTCACCTGGGAGGCCGTGGCCATTTCCAGGATGATCGGCGCAGGTACGTCTTTCTTGTCAGTGTTGATGCGCTTTTCCTTCTTCTCTTTGAGCTTTGCCTCGGCCTTGTCCAATTTTCTCTGGTCAACTTTCTGAAATGATGTTAAGGATCAATCGTAAAAAATAAAAACTACAAAATACAATCACAATAACTATTCTTCTTTACATCTTTCCTGCTAAAATAATAATAATAATAATAAAAATGTATTATAGCATTATTATATATAATTATCTGACTCCTCTTACCATAAACATAAAAAAAAAAGAAAAAAAAAGTGATACCAATAAAATAAAAAATAATGAAGAAGGATTCTCCTCACCAGTGCATCATCCCTTTCCCGGGACCAGACGGACTTGATCTCGTGCTCCTCCAGTTCCATGTTTGCTGCCATCTGCGCTAGCTGCACCGGCGCCTCCAGGGTCTTGTGCTCCAGGGCTCCATTAGGCGTGCTCAGCAGCTCCATCACCTCCCCACATAGTCTCCTGCACCACATAAGCCAGAAATAAAAATGTGCATGTGTGTATGTGTGTGTGTGTGTTTAGAAAGAAGTGCAGAGGTAATGCCGATGGTTAGGTTTAGGGCAGAAGTTTGGAATATGGTGTTTAGGGAAGTGAGGATTGAAAAGGTTAGGATATAGGGTGGGAGTGTGGTATTTGGGGAAGTGAGGATTGAAGGGGTTAGGATAGAGGGTGGGAGTGTGGTGTTTGGGGAAGTGAGGATTGAAAGGGTGTTGTGTGGGTGTGGAAAGGCAGTTGGGGTCGTGCAAGAGTGAGAAAGGTGAAGTGTTTTATGAATCGGGGAGGTTTCAGGAAACAGGGTGAAGGACCGGGAAAGCAGGGTGAAAGAAAAAGAAAACACAAATACATTACTGTGAGGAAAGGCTGATTTTTACGATGAATATATGAGGAAAAAAGAAGATATGTTGAGACTAAGAATCCAAGAAAAATATTATGACAGCTGAGAGAATGCAATGACTGAACTGATATTAAGTGTGAAAATGAACAAAGAATGGAAAACAATAAGTAGATGGGCATAATAGCACTTTAAAAACCATTACAAAAAGTAGTTCTAGACTTTTACTATCTACCGATCTGATGTCCTAGGAGCTCCTTCAGTAGGGGGTCACACAAAAGTCTACGGTTCTCATATCCACACATTCCATCCTTACAAGTTCCAGTCTTCTCATTCTTCTAATCCCTCTTTCTTTCAAACATTCTACCAACATTTTCTTCCATTTCACTTCTTGTATACTCACGGCATTGGTCTCTCTCGTATATACTTTCTTTGCTAGCTCATTCCTTCCCATTCTCTCCAGTTGACTTCTATCTCCCTTACTCACTAACAGAAGCTGATCCTCTGTTTTGGCTACTATCATCTTTGCAGGAGCAGAACTAAAGCATTTTTTTTCACTGATATTTCTTTTCCTACTGCAAAAAGAAAAGCGTATGGTGCAGACCCACAAAGCTAACTTATATAGGCCACTAAGAATAAAGAAAATATTAAACTCAGATGGGAATATGTGGCAACAATTCACCTCACTCTACATATGCATAATTAAAGAATATATACTAATTAACTATCGGGGAGCATGTGTCTGGGGGCGCGTCACTTCACTCACTCACCGCCTATACTTATGACAGCTCTCCTAGCAAGCTTCCATGCAGCTGCCCTATCCATGCAATAAAGAAAGTGCACCTCGGCATGCAGGGGTAATGGATGCTGGACTGCTTACCTAATCTCTCCATCCTTCTCAAGACCCACGGCGTCCACCAACAGTCCTCCAATGGCCTCGTACACGTCATCGCTGGTCTCAAAGTCTTCAGTGCTGGCTAATACACCTGCAGAGAAACACATGTTGGGCCTCAAATCACTTGTCAAGCTCTACTTTTTTTTACATTAATCTACATATTCCTATTTTGGTGGCATCAACCCTGAATTCATGTTGATTGTTTATCGGTGTTTTAGAGAATATGTATGCAGCTATGAGTACGTAGCACAAGAGAACTGAAGCCATGTTGCTATAGCCACCCTTGGCCTCGCTGCTCATCTCCGTCTCCAAAGTCCTTGAACCTGTCGTGGTAAAATTCCAAACGTATGCTCATAGACTCCCAACCACCAGAGCAGCACAAACCATATCTCATATTCATTATAAACAATTAAATCTAACCTAACCTGACCTGAGCCACACTGCCAAAAATACGATAAACAGATATAAATTCCTTGATATATCCCCCCAGACCATATTTCATGAAATTAATCTTTCATAAACGAGTGATTTGCGACAGAAAGCAATACAGCAGTGTGTTGAATGTGTACAATGTTCTTTGGTAAGCAGAAAGGTGTCCTTCTCAGTGAGACAAGTTACTGGGACTGATTAAAAACTAGGAATGTACTCCTTACAAGGAAGGCGAGAGATATTGTATCATATACACCTGAAAGATACTAGGATTGGTACCTTGCCCATCCCCACATGAAGAGGAGGCCATCAAGAGCCAGACACACCCCAAGTTTGGCAGAACATGCTATTTTTTCGGTATATTAGAAGCAGTAGTTGGCTAGAGTAACCAAACTCTCTTTTCAATGACACAACGCCTAAAAACAGTTGAGGCCGAACGTTTCATTAACTTTAGTCCCAGGCTTTTCAACTGCCTCCCAACAGAAATCAGGGAGATGACAAAATGCACTATAGATGCGTTCAAAAGGAGGCTCGACAAACTTCTGAAAACCATACCAGATGAGCCTCATGTTCCACACAGCCCAAGCACATGGGTGCAGTGACAAACTGTATAATTGACCAACTACACTATAAGAAGAAGAAAAATGTGGAGGCAGTGGACTTTCAAGCTGGTCGTGGTGATTCCACCAGAACTTCTGACAAGACAAGTAAGTAGGTAACATTTCATTTCATTTCTAGGAGACCCGTGGAGGGCAACTCTCAGGTGGCATGATATGCGGGGGATTCAAGGGGCCAGGACAGGATTAGGATAAGGGTTAGGATGAGGAAAGATATTGGGACATGGTGAAGGGCCAGGATTAGGGAGATAATGATTGATGATCCTATTCCAAAATGTGTCAAGAGTGGGACAATTAACTACATGAGATGGGAGATGATTCCACTCTTGGATGCTGCGGGGAAAGAACAAACATTTGAATATACCTGCGTGAGTCTGGTAAGTGTGGTATTTACATCATGCACAAGAACCCATTACCCCAGAACACAGGATAGTGTGACATCAGATTTACCAGTTCGTGTTTCCCTTCCCCAGGTTTCCCAAGGCTACTGCAAAGAATACCCGGAGTGGATGCTGGAGGAAAAAAAAAAAGAAAAAAAAACACGAAAATCACGCTACAATGGTGGGGTGAAGACGTGTCGAAATCAACCTCTCGTGGCCACTCATTTAATTTTTTTCTATAGGAGCAGTCATGAGCGGGCATTTAAGTTAACTCATTTTCGCCCTTGAGTTTCTTCCTTGTCTGTAAAAAAAATAATAAAACCTACGAGGCAGCAACAAACACACACACACACACGAGTGACCGCTGGACCCTTTGACAGCCCGGAAATGTATCACCACGAACCCCCTGCCTCACCCGTGGAGACACAGAGCAAACCGACAACAAAACACCAAATAAACAGATAAATAAAGCCCCAAACACGTGTCGGGCGGGAAAAGTCAATGGCAGGGCGTGTGGGTGGGGAGGATGGACACCCGCACCTTTGACCCCCCTTTATGACCTCCCCGCGCCTCACACACGCACTCGAGTCTGTGTATTATTTGGAGGGACTTATATCTGTCTGTTGGTTGAGTTTAAGCGGCTTGCCTTCAACGTATTGGAAGATCTCCTCGTCTATGTCGGGGAAGCTGTCCCTCACCAGCTGACTCGGGGCGGCCATCTTTGTCCCCCCTCCCTTGGACCGTCTTGGAGTGGGGAGGGTTCATTGCACACCCTTATTCTTCTTCTTCTTCACCTTCTTTTGCCTCTTCTTCTTTTGTTTCTTGTTCTCCGTCTTCTTGTTCTTCGTCTGTTTCTTGTTGTTCGTCTTGTTCTTCTCGTTCTTGTTTTTCTTGTAATTATTCTGTTGTATTTTTTCTTCTTCCTCTTCTTCGTCTTTTCTTGTTCTTTTTGTCGTTGTTCTTAATATTTGTGCTGTATTCTCTTCTTTCTTGTTCTTTTGATTCTTCTTCTTCTTGTTATTTTCTTCTTCTTCTTGTTCTCGTTCCTCTTGTCCTTTTCTTCTTCTTGCTTTGTGCTCTTATTCTTTTTCTTCCATCGCACTCACGTAATTTTTCTATATACCACAAGGAATAAGTATGCTGTGTTATCCAGGGAAACTGATGAACTTGAAGGATATAAAAATATCGAGCCACTATTTTCTATTCTGCTTTCATCCTGTGCATTAATTTTTTTCGACTACCTTCTCTTTCGTTAACGAGGGCAATTAAACCGCTTGATCACGTGTTCCTAACGATCTACTTAATGCTTTTACTTGCACTCAGTCTGTCGCTGCTTGCTGATTATTAGACATTTACCTCGATCAGAAGAGAGGCTGCTATATAGTTGAGACTTACAAGTAATTAGGACTACAAGGTCACATAACAGACTTGCCTCCACAACTGTTACTTTATTTCTGACAAGTTTCTTCAGAGTCAGCCATGTACTGAAATGTATTCAAAACCTCATCAAAAACTCCTCTTGAATGTGACTGGCCGGGTGGAAATGATCACAGCACCAACTTGGCTAACTGGCCTCATCATGAACGAGGGGAAGGTCAGTTCAGAGCCACCAACCCAAAGGTGCCATTACGTCTGTACGGCCGACGATGATCCAGTCCCTGACCTCTCCCCTCCTGCAGCCACCCTACTGCAGGCTACACTTGCCACTTCAGTGACGCCTAGCATCTCCTTTGATCCAACATGTCTACCTCCAGACTGATTTTATAAATATATATATATCCTGTGTAATGAAATGTGCCTCCACATCACATGAGCACCAAGGCTGGACTGGCTTCCGGGACCAACAAACAAGAGATACAGTTCACATGAGTTTTATTGATGGGCAAAGTACAATGACGTATTGATTAATATAATCGTAACGGTACATGTGCAACATGCTAACATCAGAGGGGGAGCTGCCTGGCCCCGGGAGACACACCTGTCACTCAACATGGTTGGATTTTTAAAGAATGGCCTCCACTTAGTGCTTTACCTTCTTGCCCTCGACCAGGCTCAGGAGTAACACTGGGAATATAAAAAAGTAAAAATCCCTCTCCATCCTACAAAAGATCATGACCCAGTGGCTGTACATGAAGCAAGATGGCCGTGGTCCCTCCTAAAACAGAGAAGTGGAGTCCATAATCTGCTCCAAAATAGAGCCAGGGAGTTTTACAGGACATAAGAACAGTCCAATAAGAGGCAGCCGTGGCGGGGCACTGCGGGGCACAGACAGCCCCGCTCAGTTCTCATTGTGAGAGCCTAACCTTCCCCACCAGAGGTCCAGCCTGACTGAGCCTCCTCATTGCTGCCCCACTGTGGGGCAACACAACCCACCTGGAGAAACTTTGGTGATCAATAAGTTATTCTGCTTTAATTCCCCTTTGTCACTGAGGGAATGGAGAAAACATCGCTTCCTTTGTTTGTGCTATGAAAAATTCTCACCAATAAGCAGTATACATGATTCTTGAGCTGCACCTCTACACACAACAGATTTCTTTTGCTTTAACTAATGCAAGTTACTGATCAATGGAGGAAAGTAAATAAGAGCCTACACTGAGGTAATTCAGTTAAATAAGATCTAAATAACTAAATGGTACTAGAATACCATCACAGTATGAATGATGCATCCCTACTAACTATCTGTATAATAAACTATTCACCCTAAACTAGAACTGAATCACCTTCCTAACCTAAGACTTCAAAGCGCATTAATATGCCTGATCCTTGCTACTCTTGTCTACACACTCCCACTCCACTCCTGCCACCATGATGACAGTACAAACATTCCCTCAGTGACCAGGGAGTCTACAAGCTGTGAAGTGAATTGTTTCACTTTGGAGAATAATGGTGGGAGTGAGATCAACACTTGAAATGAAATGTCTTTTTAGCCAGAATCAGTTCAAAGAGGCTTGTGGCTTGAAATAGCACTCTCAGACCCTGGTAGCGTAGCATGACTGAGATTGTGAATTAAGCCGCCAGTGGGTCTAGGTGTTGTCAGGCTGCACCTCTGGTTCTCAAAGCACCATGGCAAGGTGAACGCTCCAAGCCCACACATCAGGAACACTCCTCCGAAACCTTGGCAATGTAAACACTTCAAATTGGAGCCAAAACATAAGTTGCATACCATAGTTGATAAAGATTGAAATATTACCAAATCTAAGTAAAATTGATCTGCACCATTTTGCTTCAAGTTACATAGTTCCTCAGTTTAATATGTATTAGCAAACAAACCAGTGTGAATAAGCAGTGTTCCTCATGATATGGGAGGTGTTCATCTTGTCATTGTAATTTGCTTAAAACTACAAGTCAGCAATAACTCTTAATAAAAAGTCTCATTTGTTTTGAATAGAAATCAATATCATATTACACATGACTGATGCTCTTCTTAAGAGACTACTACTGACAAAGCCAAGGGCAAGGCCTGGCACTCATTAGGGACTGTCCAAGATGAACAAGACCTAAACACAACACAGACCTTGGCCAAGACTGTAAACACCAAAAATGACGTCTGGATGTGACACGGCTTCCTACAGACGCCAAGACAGAAAACACACCAAGAAATCACAAATGCAGCTACAGTGGAGCAAGGGTGGTGGGTGTGCACTGGCTAGCAACACCACATACTTGAAAACTTAAGAAGCAGATCTCAGAGAGTTTAAGAACCCAGTTAGTTTGTTATAACTTCTGGTAAGGGAGAATGTGAGGTCAGTGGTGCCAGGCCTCTGTTCTTCTCATTCTCTGTTGATGAGTGCAATGCTGACCAGACCAGGCATGGTGGCTAACAAAATGTTACAGCTTACAAACAAGACTTTTAAGAATAATGACAACATTGCAGCTCTCTGAAGGATCTGCTAACAAAGGATATCCATACTCCACTACTTTTAATTTGTTATGCACTTTCAACATGTATAGTACTTATGTTAGAAAAGAATGATATAATTCTACACCAACCCATAGAAAGGATTTCATAATAGAATTTGCAGTTTGCAGAAAAAAAACAAGCTTCCCATGGGAAGTAGGTAATTGATACATACACAGTAAATAATCATTCTAATACTCAATAAAAGCTATAAACTTTTCATCAATTTGGCAATTCCTAATATAGGCTCAATATCATGAATAGAGCAAGATGTGGAGTGTATGCACAAACAGGTTGTGGCTCCTGCAATAGAACTAGCTATCTTTCTTTCTCAGGCAAACACTACAGGCTGTCTCAGTGGTTCCCAACAGTTGGCGCACCAGATTACGTGCCCACAACACACTGGCAAACTCACGCCATCTTGCTCATTGTTCATGTATATATAATTTGGACTCATCTCGCCAGGTAACGTAGTTCCCAGGGATTAAAGGTCCTCAGCAATAGCATTTTGGGCTTCTCCCTTTCAACAGGACTGGCTGTCAGGGTGTGGGGGCAGCTGGCACATCATTTCCCTCCCTCACTTGATGAGTATTGAAAAATTCCCCCGATAGTTTTAAATAATTAAAAATTCCAAGCAACACGTGCGGAGAGAAAATCTGCAGTCTCTGATGTTTTCAGGTACACTATCGACATTCAACTTCATCTTACAACATATGAAGTCAGTATAACACTTGTCTTTAGCATGCCAATTCTAAAACTGAATAAGCAGTGCTACATAATGCATCAAAAATAAACATTTGCAATCTTTGGACTTCACAGAAGAATACATTGTTCCAAATCTAGAGCCAAGCTTGTCCCCACCCCTGATCGCAGCACCATGTTTGGGAGAAGCTCAGCAGCAAACTACCAGTGCCACCAACGCCCACACTCTCAAGAAGTGTTTGGTGGCAACACTGGTGCCCCAATAACTTTTCTCTCTCTATTGTACAATAATATACAAACTATTCCAATATGAAACACACACAAGGCATTTATCATGGTAAACATTAATTCACAGATGATGGACAATTACTTCCAAAGAGGCAGTGATTACTTTCTCTAAAATGTGTATCTAACTGATGACATGATAACTGCAAGCCAAATCATTGATGAGGGAGACAGAGCAACACAACTCAGCTGCCCATCCCAAGACATACATCAATATAATTACCTGTCAACTGAAACAAAGAGGGTCCAGCCATCTTTGTGTTTCAGGTTCAGGTGCTTGAAATTTATCTTTCACTTCAGCTGAAACTTGCCTTGCTCTGTCCCATTGCATAATAGACTGTATAAATTACATTCTTTATATAGTGACTCATAAAGTATCCCATCAAGTCCTTCAGCTACTGAAGACAAACAGGAAGAAAACAGACCCTTGATCCACCTGCAGAATCACTTGCATGGGTACCGAAGGGCGCCAAAACAGCATTACTTTGGGAGCTGATTGTTACAGCTGTGTGCTCTGTCTGTATTGCATGATAACTTATGGGCCCAAGGAAAAATTTGGAATGTCCACTTATAATAAATAAATATATGTCTGCAATCTCAACAGCATGAATACTTGAGTCAGGTTTTTAGCTTATGGTTATACAACAACTTGTGCCTTTTGGTTAAACTTTTGAGAAATTCAACAGATGACAAGGCAACAGCCCATTGCATGATACATTAACATTTAAAAACTTGACACACTGTTTTTCAAAGTGCCTGTACACGGCAACGTCCAACTTGCCATGCTCACGTTAGTAACACATTTTGCATTCCAGGCATCAAAATGAGAAAGTGATGCATCATGCTCTCAGGGTCTATTCCTTGGTTATGCTTTTAAAGATCCCAAATGAAGCAGGAAAATTTTTAGTGAGTACAATGACCAAAAACAAGACCAAGCTCTGGGCCTTTGGGGAATGCAGTTGGGCTTTGGCAGAGGCTGTGAGGAGCCCTTCTACCTTTTGTACATGGTGAATAGGTACTATTTTATAATAATAATAAAAACTGTGACTAATTTAACAGAATTGGGGTCTAATGGGATAAAATTAGGCACCCTCCAGTACCTGTTGCATAAATCAACTGTCAAATACCTTTGTTCTTTGACATGGCACTACACTGTTTCGCAACACAACAGGTCTACAAAAGCTTCCTGATCAAAGACCCAAAATCAGACAAGATGCATTACAGATGTTTTTTTGAGACTAAAGGACACAAATGATGCATGAAATATTTCCAAATTATAAGTCCCAACAAAGTGTATCATCAATTTAAATATCATTCATTTTCACTGCCAAGAACAATCATCCAAGACAGTTCAGGTATATATATCCAAATCCCAATTTTATATAATGCCAGTATTTAATCTACATTAAAAAGTTCTTGATGAAGCCCTCATCACAATCTACTCTGAAAATTATTAAATGAACAGCAAGGAATATAAACAACACAAACCAGAGTTCTGTTGTTAAGTCAATTGTCTCATGGGAAAACTAGATGCAATAGTCACTTCAAAGAGTTGGGTCCTTTCCTAGCCAAGTGGATTAAAATGGGTTGCTATCACTATGAAGGGAAAAAAGTAAGCCTGTCCATCATTACGCCAACCTACAGGGCAGACCACTTGTTCATCAGCACAGAGGAAAAGATCCGTCTGCACTAGTGGGAGACAATAAATACAAAAATATAAAAATTTTACAAACTTGTACACTAGACAATTTGGGCATTTACAAAGAGCCTTAACAATAAAAAGCATTTTTATATCTGCACTGTGAAGTTTGTACAATCAAAAATCTGCTTACTACTCAGATAGTATTGGCAATATTACAAGTTACTCTCAGTCAGAGGACAGTTTTGTGAACACTACCAACAGGGAACCAAAATAAAGCAGTTCAGTGTAGTGGCAAGGCAACAGTGTTCTGCTGAGACAGTGGGGCTGCATGTTATATGAATCTTGTGCATTCTTCCCCTAAACTGAGGGAAGTTCAGGGCTTTGTGATTCCCTTCAACCCACAGCCCAAGGTGATTGACAGCAGTCAGGTTATAAAGGCCTCCATCAAAATGGGTCATTTGTAGTTTAAAAATATCTCTGATTTCTGGGTAATGTTCTGTTTCCAGCATATGATTGATGACACATTTTCAACCTTAATACTTCAAAGCAGTTGTATAGCATTTGTAAAAATGTGAAAAAGATATATATTAAGCAAACAGGACCTCTCAGCAGAACATTGAATATCTATACTGACTTGTGAACAAATATTTACAGATGCCAAGCTGACACTGAGCTGGGGATTTTGAAGGAGGGGAGGAAGATCCACTGAACCCTCAACAACTCAAAGAGTCAATACTTTTATGGGGCTTCCGCCCCTCAATGCAGAATTGTTGACGGCTCAGCACATATGCGAGTATCATGTTAGAACTCTCAGGCAAACTATGATATCAAGATGAAGCAGACGCTCAACTAAAAATGCAAAAAGAAATATAAATAGTCCATGCCAGAAATAAATGTATCCATAGGATCTTATACATTACTTGATAAAAAATAAAACAGTTATTCATAATTTAAAATATATCAATTGTCAATTTCTGAAAATACTGCTGTGGGAATAATGAACAGTGTGAAGCATGCACACCAAGTGTAGGCAACCTTGCTTAAAGCTTCACCAATGGAGATACTGACAGCAGCAGGCCATGCCAGGTTTGTGTCTGGCATTTGTTAACTGAGAAAAATCAAGAAAACCATCCAAATTTTGCAGAGGCCTTGTATGTCTAATCATGACAATAAATACACCTCAAAAGAATGCACTCTGCACTCTGATCAGAGGCTTTATCAAATGACATTTTCTTGTTTCTTGTAAGACATTTAAAAGTTGTATCAAGGAAGTGTTGCCGCAAGGACCTGTGCCTCACCAGCAACTCGGAACTTTCACAACACGTGACAATGATACACCTGAGCCAGTTGGTCTGACAGTTAATGCTGAGGTGATCAATATGTACCAACACACAACCAAACAAACAACTGTTGGAGGACAACATTCACTGACAGAATACATGCATATACTCTCATCATATTAAAAAAGGTATTACCCAACCAATGTTCTCTCAGCCTGCTCCAGGCCTCCTCCTTGTGCTGCAATGGGAACATACTAACAGTTGGCTGGAGATCCATCAGACTCCTGCCTTGTTATCACACACTCAGTACTCTAATACTCCTTGTACATTTGTCAGGCAGGCCTCTCTTTTATACAATATGTATAGACATAAAAGAGGCTTCTTTCATGCCATGAGGGTTCCAAAAATAACAAACTGGTGAAGGGAGACTGAAAAAAAGCATCTACCAAAAATGAGTGATACACAGCTGGGGTTAGAGAAGCACCTGATGTCTGGCACCATGAAATGTTGACCAGTTTTTCTTAGAAATGCAAGAAGATAAGAGCACAAAACTCATTTGACCATGTGCTTCTATAACAAGTGACAAGCAGTTAACTGGAAACTGCAACATATACAAATATATTAATCTCAATCACTCTTCTTGGCCATGCACTGACCAAGAGTGCACAGTGGCAGCAAAACACTATACAAGTAAATAATTTAGCTTAATTTTTTATCATCCTAACCACAAAATAATTTACAACTTGCATAAATCCTCACCAGACAGTTCCTTGCTCTTGCTTTTGTTCTGTTTGATTATTAGGTCCCAGCCACCACCACCCCTCACCTGGCCAACATAAAGCTGGTGGAGGACGAGCCTCGCCTGGATCACAGTTTGCAGGGCAGGTACGCAGGACACAGCCTCACCAAGCCTGGGCGAGGGAGGGACATCCTCTCGCCAGGGGGCTTGTTATTCCTTTTCATCCTCAAAATCAAATTTCCAGTTCTTCTCAAAGTCCCCAAGGTCCTTCTCAGTATCCTAAAACAAATGTGTTATGTAATGAAATATGCAGAGTGACAAGTAAATAACTATTACAGCAGAATATTAAGAAACTAGAAATACTACAAGATGGTATTTTGAATATTTCAAATAAATAAAGACAATTTGTTGCAGTATCTATCACTATCAGAAAATAATGGATGGGTTTACACTCAGGCAGAAGAGTACAAATACCCTTGCACAAAAAGAGAAGGCAGTAAAGACATTGTGAACAAGCGCCAGCACCCACCTGCGAGGACCCTGCCGCTGCTGCCGCCTTGCTCTCCATCTCCTTGCGCTTCAACTCAATCCTGTTCATGACGAGGCTCAGCTCCTCCTTCAGACGCACCTCATGCAGCTCGACCTGGCAGGGAGAAGCAACAGTCACATTATCACAAGCATACCTTTGTTAACCCAGTAGCAGCGGGGATCATGTTTTTTAATGGTCCCTCTAAGCGTGAAAAATTAGTAAAAATCATCACTCACACAAACCATTTCATATTACATATCAAAGCATTTGTGATCAGTTTATGCATCATCTATTTTTGGGGGTTTATATCATGGCACTAATTTGGCCCGTCGCTGCTACACGGTGAAGCCACAAATTTGGCCAGTCACTGGTACTGGGTTAATCCCAGTTACTGCATGTAAGAGGAAGATGTGTATAAATCATTGCCATCATCAGTGACCTTGTGTTCTGCAGTGATTGGATGGGAAAAATAAGCCAGGCGACCCTCAACAAATGCTCTGACCAAGTGTAGCTCTTTGAAGGGAGTAAAATGGAATAAATAAAGATATCAAATTAACAAATGTTCTAAAGTGATAGTCATGCTCCTTTCAGTGATCCTTCCTAACCACCAGTGCGGAAAAGAAATGTGCATAACCCTCGATCATAAAGTGTCTTGGGGATGTGTGTAAATAACGATGATCAAATATGATATGTCACAAATATTACATCACAAAAGTACAGAAATTCAAAGTATAGAAATTCATGTTGCAACAGCCTCTTTTTCCTACTTCCCCCACAGCCTTGACCTCACCATTCTCTTCTCATCCAGCACTATGGCATCCAGTCCTTCCCTGGTGGCTGCAAACTGCTGCCTCAAACACTCCTGCTGGGCTGCATCGGCTGACACGGCTCTGAGGCCACCGGAGGAATCCAGCTGAGTGAAGACCGGGTCCACAATGCCATGGCCCATCGTGTTCATGTGCTCCAGGGAGGCGGGGATGCAGGTCATCACCCCTACTGTGTACCCACCCGGCTGGTAAAGCATCTGGAGCATGGAAGAAAAGGAAATGGTGAAAATTGGTAGGGAATAGGACAGTCAGGATGAAGAGAGGCAATGATATCTATGAAGAGACAGAAAGAGACAGAAAGGAAATGGTGAGCAATGGTGGGGAAGGGGACAGTTAGGCATGAAGGGAGGTAATGACAACTGTGAATGGACGGAGGGTGATAGACAGAAAAAGAGAGAAAGACAGACAGACACATAGAGGGTTCTCCAGAAGCAAAGAGTATAATAGACAAAACCGTGAGGAAAACATACCCCCCACCCTCCAAGGCACTAAGTCACCTGTGGCATGGGTGAGATGGCTGGCACGGGGCGCCGCACGGTGGGGGTGGTGGTTGTCTCTGTGGCGCTGCTCACCGAGGACTGGATGGGGTTGGCCGGCTGGATGACGGTGCGGGACATGCGGGAGATTGGTCCAAAGCGGCTCACTAGCGGCGGATCAAAGGGTATGAAGTCGTCCTTGCCTCCCTTGCCCTCTTCTTTCCTGGCGGCAAAGGTGCGATAGCCAGTGACAGGCTCGTAGGGCTTCTCGAGGCCCTTGGGTGCTATGTAGAAGTCTGCCCCAGAGGTCCAGATGCTGTAGGTGGACGTGAACTCCTGGGGCTTGCTGAGCTCCTCACCATTGGCAATCTGTGTGGCCATCTGGTGAGTGGCCTCCTTGCCCACGATAGTTTCCAGCTGGTTCATGATGGCCTCTTTCCTCTCCTTCAGCTCCTCCATAGACTTGGTAGCCATGATGGAGGCTGCTGGTGTCAGGGAGGATGAGGTGGAAGGAGAGGTGGTGACGCAGAAGGTGGCACAGCTAGTGTCGGGCCAGCAGGAAACTAGAGGGTGAAGGCCAGAGTTGGTGGGCTTTGTGTTGGCGATGGGGATGCAGTACTCATTTGTGTGGCCGGTCACATTGTACACCGGGGCAGTGTTGAGCAGCATGGTGGGGGGGTTGCCGCCATACAAGTCTGGCACGATGGCTGTTGCCTGACCAGGAAACACTGCTGCTGTAGGGGCCGAGGGAAGGGGCTGCTGGGGAGGGGCAGCCTGGGCAAACACTGGAGGTTGGCAGTGGAAGGAGCTGTACGTGTATTCTGCCACTGGGGTTGGGTGGAAGGGTGCTGGGGCAAGGGCTGGCTGAATGATGGCAGGGGTGGGTGTGGGAGCAGGCATCACTGGCACGGACTGGGTGTGGGCTGGAAGGTGTACAAACTTGTGGGTTTCATAAGAGAGTGGGGCAGCTGGGGGTGGAATGTCTCCAACCTGGAGCATCTCCTCAACAGTGGTGGCTTTAGGCACGGGGCCGGTAGGAGGCGCGTGCTCCCCATTTTTGGCCTCCACACCAGTTGGAGGGTGTGGTGTGAGAGGTGCTGCAGGAACTGTAAGATGCTGAGCTGAGGTCTTGATGGCTGGGGCTGTCAGGGGCGGGGCCAAACCCTTACCGTGCTTGCGGCTGCGGTTGCGGTACTTCTCCAACTCTTCCTCGGAGTGGGCAAACGTGCAGTTGTTGCCCCGTGGACAGCCGCTGCGCTGCGTGAGGTCTCGGCACATGCTGGTCTTGTACTTGGCATTGTGTGGGTGGTGAGCATCTGGCAGCTTGCGGTTTCCATGGTGCTGTATGAAGTGCACCAGGCCGGTCACCACTGCCCTCACTGCTTCCATGGCCTCCGCACATGGCTTCCACCCTGGCGGAGGTGCATCAGGGGCTGGGTCCAGTGCTGCCAACAGCTCCAGCTGAGGCCGCAGGGAAGACAGCTGGCCAGGGTCACCAGTACGCTGCAGGGCAATAACCAGCTCCTGCAAGACAGAGAAAACATTCGGATGGATACAGTGTACAAAGGCAGGCATACATGTATTATTTCTCTCTCTCACAAACACCTATACACACATGCACACTCCAAGATTGTTTGCAATGTACATTACACTCCTATAACTTTATAAAAACACAATAAAAGTATGAAAAAAAAGTATCCAAAATTCTTGCACGTTTGACTGATGAGCAACACCATATCCTCATCATCCACCCTCCTTCACGAACCAAGTCACACCTTCTGCCTCACACAAACAGGTCCAGCCGCCTCACCTGCACTGACTGCCCGAAGGACTGTGGGGTCTGTAGCTTGTCAATGATGGACTGCATGTGTGACTTGTGCGCTGTGTCACCGTAGAGTAGGGAGGACCACTGGTCGGGGGCGATCCTGAGCCCAGCCTCGGTGGCAATCTGAACAATCTGGGCGTCGTGCTCCCGCCTCAGTGCCTCGTAGGTGCGGAACTCCTCCTTCAGTTGCATCAAGGACGAGTCGCCCTCCCTTTTGGAAACCTGCGCCACACACACACACTCTCATGATTTTGCCCTTAAATGATACACTTCTTGAGTTGGCTGACACCTGTATCTTTAGATGTTATCAGAGTGCCAATTTTTTTCTTGGACACTTGAACAACATTGTTAGATACTCATTTTTTTCATCTAATTTAATATATGTCTGGGAAGACATCCTTCATGAAAAAAGAATACAGCCTAACTATGTGTCTCATGATTACTGTTAGTCATGTATCGAATATCCACATCTGCATCTGCGAAATATTTGCATAATTCTTCACATCCGCATCCGCATTTGTGATGAAATAGATATCCGCATCTGAATCCGCACCACACACAAATAAGATGTCGCGGATATATTTTATGCATTACAGAGTCACAGACTCATAGTTCAGAGTGCAGACTACAGAGTACAGAGCTTGCAAAGTTGAAGAAAATTGATTAATGCATGTTTATTTAATTATCTACTGAAATTACAGCTTGCATTAATTTCCTTTCAAATTTACACGACCTAATGTGTCAAGAGTTTTGCGGAAGGGCAGGAAGAGGGAGATAATTTTACATAGTGACTATGTAGTATGTATGTATCATGTAAATTTGTAAGTGTGTATTTTATTTATTTATTTTTTTTTTTACGTCGCTGCCTGTTGCGCCGGTAGGCATCTTCCTGGTGGGGCCTGATGGTCGGCCCAGCCCGTTCTGGCGCAGGCGAGTGGCGCATGTTGCATTATGTATGTATCTTGCATTATGTATATATATATATATATATATATATATATATATATATATATATATATATAAGCAGCCTGGCAGGAATATATATATATATATATATATATATATATATATATATATATATATATATATATATATATATATATATATATATATATATATATATATATATATATATATATATATATATATATATATATATATATATATATATATATATATATATATATATATATATATATATATATATATATATATATATATATATATATATATATATATATATATATATATATATATATATATATATATATATATATATATATATATATATATATATATATATATATATATATATATATATATATATATATTGTATGTGTGGCTGAGAATGTGTGTGAGACTGTGTCTTGTGATGATGTGTGTGTGTACATATCAATGTATATAAATAACATATACCTGCATTATGCATGTCAGTATAATGTGAATGTACGACGGGTTTGGTCCCCGTCCCGCATAACGGTAACACACGACATGTGTGGCTGAAACTCATCATAGAACTTTAAAATTACAAAATGCAATATTGTGCAACAAACACGGCTGCCATATGGCAATAAGTGGTGCTATACAGTGAATTACCAAAATCCTGAACACATCCACATCCGAGAGGATGTCATAATTCGATATCTGCATCTGCATCCGCAGTTTGGTAGAAACTGATATCCGCATCCGCAAAATATGTGCATATGACATCTGCATACACATACACATCCACGGATCTCTGAAATCTGACATCCGATACATCCATAATTACTATACTGAAAATTGAAGTTTAGTGATTGAGATGTTGATCATTATTCTGATACTTGAAAAGTATACTCCCTCACCTTCAAATCCATCTAATTGTTTATTTAATGAAGCAATTTTTCATAATTTCTTTAATATCTTATTCTAAGTTAATTTTTTCCCATCTTAATTTTGCTATTACTGTTATAATTGTCCTGTTTCAACAATCTACATGCTACAATGATTTAAATTTCTCCATAACTAAGCAATTAACTTTCAGAACCTAATTATTTTTGTGTCCTCTATTACTGCTCACCCCCCAATCTGCTGAACCCTGCACTACACGACCTATTGTACCTCCTGAAATAGCAAGCACGCCAAAGTAACTGAACCGCATGCACAACACCTCCAGAATTTTGAGTGTCCTTACCTGTTAATACTTGCAATACCAACCCCACCCAGCTCTGCACAACTCAGCACAGACTTGCTCTACCCGACTCCCTTACACCTGGCCCAGCTCTCCTTCAGTGCTATGGTTCATTCTGTCACAAACTTCTGTGCAGTCTCCTTTACAATGCTGCCCTCCCAAGCCCTGTCCCTGTGCTACCCCTATGTCGCACCTTGAAGCAAGAGGCACGGTAGAGTAGCTGAACAACATGTCCGATGCTTGTTTTGGAGGCTTGGGGGAAGTGAGGCTCCAGCCGCTGCACCACGAACATCACCAGCACCTTCCTGGAGAGTGCAGACCCATCCTCCAGCGCCAGCAGCACCAGCTTCAGCACCTCCTCCTGCATGGCTGGTAGTGGGTAGTGAGGAGAAAGAGGCATGAGAATTCTACTGCTTTTCTTGGTTATTTGATGGATATCATCATGTATATGTACACTTCAATACAATTCACTTGATGATCTACTGTTCTTGTTTTCTTTGCACCCACACAACCACATATACACCTGCTTCTCTCTCTTCCTGTGTACCCTTTCCTTCACCACTCTTTTCTCCAGCTACTCACCAGGGCCTAGAAACTGACAGCCTCTGGCCCTCACTGCTGCCCACAGGTTAGCTGAGAGCTGCTGGTGGTTTTGGTGCTGCAGGATGAGCTCGGTGACTGTTCGTTCGCCCAGGGACCGGGCCGCCCTCACCGCCCTGGCTCGCCCCTCATCCTCTACCAGCTGGCAATTGATGAGTGTGACAAGCTTTCTCTGCATTGGCCGGGATAGGAGTGAGGTGGAGCCATTGGTGCCTGTGCCTGTGATGGAAGAGGTTGATGTTTACAGTGATGTCCTAACCCTGTCTCCACTACATACTACCTACCAAACACACTTCCCAGATAAGGCAGGGCAGCTGACTGGCTAATGCCATCTATGTTAGCAGACCACTCAAATGAAAACAACCAATATATGTTGTAATTCTCTTTGCTATTAGTGAAACCAAAATGTAAAGTCAAACACAGAGCTCAAGGTATTTCTCCAAGGAAAATTAAATAAATAAATATGTAAGTACACAGAAGATGCATGTGCGAAATATAGAGCACTGAATATCTGGTAATACTGGAAAAGTAGAAACTCTCAGAGATGACTATTATATATGATTTATAATGCTAAAAAATTTATGGACTGCAAATGGTGAAAAGCAAACTTCCGCACCAGAGAAGGGCTTGAGAAAGAGTGCCAGCTCCTTAATGCACTTGACTGCCATGAAGTAGTTGGGGGTGTGGGTTGGGGGCACCGGGGGAGGAGGGGGCAGTTCCCCCTCCTCCACGGTGCTTCCAGCCCCCACCAGGGACAACAGCGCTCCATTGACTGGAAGCTGGTCCAGTTCCAGTCGCATTACAGTCTGGAATGGAGGGTCATGCCATAAGCAAGGGGAAGGGTTACATCAGTGTGTGGGGAAGATTATGGCCAGGGATAAACTAAGATGAAAATGGATTGTGGAGTTAACTAAAAGGGGATAGATACATGAGCACGTGAAATATAGTGAAGTGATAAACTGCAGTGGAAACGTAAAAGTGCAAAAGACATGGGTTGAAATTTCAAATAATATGAAATAAGGGATACTCATGATGCATGTGGAATGAAGTGGGAGGTGGGGCAAGCTAGAGTGAGATAGAACTTGGTGTACAGAATAAGCCTGAATGCAGGAAAAATGTTGATACTGTGAGATTGATAAGAATGTGGGATATACTTGGAAGATAAATAAGCTTGGAAATGGCTTTATCCAGGAATACAGAATATGCTCACACTCACACCCACATATGCACATACTTTCACGACTGAGTAAGAGGCGGCTGTATCATCATCCACTCCCTCCTACAACCCCTCCCTTTCCCAGCCCTCACCTGGTCATAAGGACACTGGTTGCGCTGCAGCTTGGCCAAGCAGGCGCGGCACACGGTGTGGCCGCACCCGAGGCTGATGGGGCCGCGCTGTCCACTGTCAAACTCATGGCAGCAGATGGGACACGACAAGAATTCGGTCCACTGGGGGGCCTGGATGGGCATGTTCCCAGGCTCATGCTACAACCTCCTGCAGAGGAGATAAAAGAGAATTAATGTTATTTTTAACTTACTGCAATTTCTTCATTCATGCAAAAGCAGAATTCGATACAATTATTTCAAAATTAACTTGCAAGCTAATAATTTTAAACAAGAACAATATTGAAACAAAAACAAGTAAAAAATGTAGTAATAAAATGCCTAGTATGTATTTACATATCAACTCCAAAGTGGATCTGCATTCCGGTAACTAGTAATGGTCCATAACTGTTGCGGAGTGAGATTTCCTTCCACGTGATGCTGTTGTTACAGTACCGTATGGCATACGTGTGTATTGTATATGTATCACAGTAAGGTGCTCGTCCAGACCAAGTCCAGATCTTGGTCATCTAGCATAGGCTACATTGCCGAGTGGCGTAAAATTGAACATAATGGTGTTCGATGAACGATAATTTACTCTAGAACAGTGGCACAAAGTAAAATCTGACATATGTCAAAATGATATTGGTTTGTACTGCAACATCTACTTATGACACGCCTCACTCTAATCATAGCCTTGCATGCCTGCAGATCTGGGGCACCCCTTTAAAACACACAAGCAGTTCACTCTAGTGTGACTGTTAGGGAATTGTTCTCTACCTTGATCCAAAGTTGGCTGCAGTATGGCCTGTGGTGAGGACATCGTCATGACACACAACTCGTCAGGCACACTGGAACCCACCCACCCTACACTGCACACCACCATTAAGACTTTAACGCAGTAGTTCCCAAACTTTTTACATGATGCCCGCTATTGATTTCTAAGAAATCTTCATGCCCCTCATTCTTTCTTTATATATATATATATATATATATATATATATATATATATATATATATATATATATATATATATATATATATATATATATATATATATATATATATATATATATATATATATATATATATATATATATATATATATATATATATATATATATATATATATATATATATATATATATATATATATATATATATATATATATCATCATCATTTCGTTTAACATCCGTTTTCAGTCTTCCTGAGCGGTTGGATGCTTTATGGCTCTCCTCCATTCTACTCTGTCTTCTGGCTGACTGATGTTCATCCAATCCCATCAATGTCAAGTCTTCCTGTATATATCTTCTCCACGTTTTCCAAGGTCTACAAACTGGTCTCCTTTCTTCTACCTCTAATCTCTCCACAGCTCCCAGCACTGTATCCCCACCTGCTCTCTTTACATGTCCAAACCATCGGAGTCTTTCCCTTCTGAGCACTGTTTCCAGGTCCTCTACTCCACATCTGTTAGCTACATCTGCACTGGACACCCTATCTTACCACCTGATCCCTGCCATATACCTTAACATTCTGCGATCACTTGCTCTCAATACCTCCATCAATTTTTTAGTTAGGGCCCATGTTTCTGCTCCACACAACATCACTGATCTAATACACGCTTGGTACACCCCTACTCTGCTCTTTAGAGGGATGCTACGATTCACGAGCAGACTAGCCACCTCCCTGCACTTTAACCACGCTGCCGCCACTCTCGCTCTCACTGTCCTCTCCACTCCCGCCTCACAGTCCAGAACATCTCCTAAATAACAGAAATGTTGTACCTCATCCAGCTTTCCTCCATTCACCTCTAGTTCTTCCCTCTCAGTTTCTCGTCCTTGCTGTCCCCTTACGCAAGCTGGGCATGTAAAATTCTGCACTCCTCTTACATTTCTGAGGCCTGAGCATCTATGGTGGCACCACTGCCTGCAACATGTGCACAAGACAGAATTTACACCTACTCCCTTCCCACAGCATCCACATGGATATTTTCCTGATTTAATCTTTTCTCCTTTTTTTTCTTCTTTTTTTTTCTTCTTTTTTTACGTTGTTGCCTATTGCGCCGGTAGGCATCTTACCGGTGGGGCCTGATGGACGGCCCAAGGCTTCTTCCAGGTGGGGCCTGATGGTCGGCCCAGCCCGTTCTGGCGCAGGCGAGTGTTTATAGTGGCGCCATCTTGCGTTGGCTCATGCTGCCCCCCGGAACTCGTTCTTGATTCGCTTGGACGGCTTCCTCTAGAGTCCGGGTTGATGGGTGGTCTTCAGGACAGCATGTGGGTAGTTTTAAGCCACTCGGCGGTGACTGAAAAATCCGAGTGGTAGCGTGAGGATTCGAACCCGCGTCGTCCATCACGCGGCGAATGTGGGTCCAGTACGCTACCAGTTCGGCCACCGCCTACCTTCTTGCTTCTTTTCCAGTCACCATGTACTTTGTTTTTTCCATATTAATTTTCAAACCTCTCTCCTCCATTCCTTCCTTCCATTTATTAAACTTTTCTTTCACTTCTGCTGTCTCTGCATTTACTACCAAGTCATCTGCATACAGCAGCTCCCATGGTGCCTCTCCTCTTGCCTCCTCCGTTACTGTTATAAACAGGAGCAGGCTAAGGGCAGATCCCTGGTGAACCCACACTCCAATTTCGAGCTCATCTGATGTTCCCACCACTGTTTTCAATCTCAATTTTGTACCTTCATAAAGTCCTATCACCGATTCAAGCAATCTTTCTGGTACTCTTTGCCTTCTTAATGCCCACCTTATAATTTCCCTTGGTATTCTGTTAAATGCTTTCTCTAGATCTACAAAAACATGATACAATTTCCTCCTCCATAAACCTTTCCTGAAGCCCTCTCATAGTTGTATATTGCTTCAGTTGTTGATCTCCCAGGGCAAAAGCCAAAGTGACATTTATCGATTCTTATTATCCTTCTCAGCCTCTTCTCCAGGACTTTTTCATATACCTTCATGCCAAGCTCCAGTAACCTTATCCCCCTATAGTTACCACATTTAAAACCACCTCCTTTCCCTTTAAAAATGGATATGGTGTAGCTTCCTTTCCAGTCTTCTGGTATCTCTCCCCTTTTTAATACCGTACATCGTTTAACACTCTTGTCAATTCCACCACTCCTTCCTTTCCTGCTGCTTTTATTAAATCTACTGTTAGCCCTGAAGGTCCTGCTGCTCTACCATTTTTCATTTCCTTTAGTGCCTCTTTTATTTCCTCTTCCATTTTTTTTCTTGTGGGCCTTCTACTTTTTCAGTTTCACTTATCATATATTCATTTTCCTCATATAACAGTTCACTGAAATATTTACTCCATCTTTCCAATATCTTTTCTTTTTCCACCATGATGTTCCCTCCTTCATCTTTTACAAACTTCGCCCCAACTACATCTGCTCTCTCTCTTTTCATTTGATTTGCAATTTTAAACATCTCATTTTTTAAATTTCTCCCTTCTCTCTCCCTCACCCATTCTTCTGTTGCTTTCTTCTTTGCCTTCACTACCTCTTTTCTTGCCTTTTTCTTCTTTTCTTTAAACACCTCTCTATCTTCCTCCTCCTTTGTTTTCTGCCATTTCTTGTATGCCTCCTTCTTTTCCTTGATGGCCTGCTGCACTATTCCATTCCACCACCATGTCTCTTTCTTTTCTTCTAATTCTTTTTGTTTCGCCACACACTTCTCTCCCTGCTGTCATGATATTTTCTTTCAATTGTTCCCATCCTCCATTATTTTCCTCATTTTCCCTTTTCACTCATCTTTTTCTTCCCTACCTTCGTGGCTATGTCAGCACACAGAAGTCTATGTTGTGGCAGGCACACTTCCCCCGGGATCACCTTCACGTCTTTTATCCCAAAATCTTCATCCTTTCTATACACTATATAGTCTACTTGCATTTCCACTCCTCCAGTTTTATATATATATATATATATATATATATATATATATATATATATATATATATATATATATTATATATATACATTATATATATATATATATATATATATATATATATATATATATATATATATATAATGTATATATATAATGTATATATATATATATATTGAAACTCACGCGAGGATGATTGAAAGTATTACTCCTTCGTGTGTGTGTGTGTGTGCAAAATTGCAATTTTTGGCAGACAGAATCACACACCCCCTGTATCCAGCTCACGCCCCCCCAAGGGGAACCACTGCTCTAGTGGGTAGACATTTCCTTTACTATTGCTTCCTATAAAAAAAAATTCTTCTTCAACTTAATCATTTTTCTTTTAAGTTTATTTGAGTGTTCTGAGGCCTTACTTGATGTAATAATAAATAATAACCATAATACAACCACAGCAATTGGGTAGATTGGTATTATGATGCACCAATATCTCATTTCCTACTTGACCAACTACTCCTCTATTGTCATACATATATTTTCTACTAACCTTCAAACCACGGCCGCAGGCAGCGGAGTAGCCCATAGTGTCCTGTGGCAGCCAAAACCCGCGGCTCACCACAGCTAAAATACAATAGGAGTGGTCACGCTCTTACTATCATGGGGGACTTCACCCCCTTGATCCCTATTAGGGTCATTAACCCATGGTTTAGTGTCACTGGGTTGGTACGGCCAGTATTGTCTGATGCGTGCAATCCTAAATTTGAGTAAATTGGAGGCCATGGTGACATGTGGAAATCGGTAGGTCACTCTCAGGTCAGTTGACAGCAGGAGTGTCAAGGCTGGATGCGAGCCATCACAGAGGGGCTTATTTCTTAACCCAAAATACCCAGTAACAATTATTTGAGTGAATACAAAACAAAACAACAACTAGTGGCTACATGAGTATGAGAGAAGTATGCTATTGCACAACCAATGTTATTGTGCTATACTTATATCCATTTCATACTGAGCCATTTCTTGGCCATTCACAGCTTCAAGTGGCTGAAGCGGACGGGTTAAAAGACAGGTGAATATATGTGTAACCTAACAGGTGGGTTCTGACCCCTTGACCCCCCTCACGGCTGTTTCCACATTTTGGCACATAGGGCATTGCTCATATTATGATTATTATTCATTAGCACAACAAATGAGGATTCAAAACACTCAAATGAACTGAAAAAATAACAAATTAAAGAAAACAAACATACACCAAACATTGTGATACAATACAATAAATAAATTCCCCCTACTGTCCTTCCTTCCTCCCCCGTGCCCCCCCGCGCCGCCCCTCAGGGCCGCGGTGCCTCCGGGGGGCGCGAGGGGGCGGGGGTCACGTCCCCAGCCCCCCTGACCTTAATACAGCAGGACACCCCCAGGCCTTCCCCCCACAGGCACGGGCGGCCGTTGCAACACCCCCGGCCGTCACCAGAGTCCCTCAGCGCCGCCCCAACACGGCCTGGGCACCGCGGCCACCCGAAGACGACAGCTCCTCCCTCTTGGTCAGGTCAGGTCACAGGCCAGTCCGCCCCTTCCCGGCCTCCCACAATGGATTATCACGCCCCCACGGAAAGGTCAGAGGCTATTTCTTTCCCCCAGGTGGTCGGCAGGTGGGAAACGACGATACTCACTGGGATTGTAGCGATTATGTGTTGGGAAATGTCACAACTCCATCCCTGAAGCCATATTGAGCCTGCCACTGAGGAACAAACACGGAGCGAGCGGACCCCAGAGCAGGTAATATTACTCAATTATATTCTTTCTGTGGATATGAGAGGATGAGATAGTGTTATTTTATGTTGTTTAATAGCCCTAAGATATGTAGAGCTGTTCTTCCACTATGTTAAACCCAGGATAATCAGTTTTCCTTCACTTCACTAAACATTCAATTAATTAAGGTATTCAATTATCTTTTTTCTGGGATATTGGAGGATAAACGAGAATAGTTTTACGTTGTTTAAAAGATCTAAGATATGTAATACTGCATGTTCTTCCACTATTCTAAATCCGAGATGATTAGTTTTATTCCACTTCACTAAACTCAAGGTATTCAATTATCTTCTTTCTGTGGATATTTGAGGATAAATGAAGATTATTCTACCTTCTTTAATAAGCTCAAGATATTTAATTCTATTCTACCACGTTGATAAACCCAATATATTACGGCACTTCTGTTCTTGGAGGTTCTGTACGTTCTACCACTATTACTAAACTCAAGATGTTCCGTTCTGTTCTTTCTATGGATATTATAGTAAAAACGAGTATTATCCTTCTTTAATAAACCCAAGATACTTCCACTTAAATTTTCCCACTCTACGATATTTATATATAGTCTGTTCTTTTCTACAATCCCGAGATATTTAATTCTGTTCTGCCATCGTTATTAGACTCCATATGAGTATTATTTAACTTTCTTTACCAAGCAATAAGTACGTATGATGAGAGATATTACGGAGGAGTCATTTGTAAATCAACTTGTTTCCACTTTAGGTTCCGCGTTGCGCCGCTGTCTGTTGCTTTCGCTCATCAAATATTCTCCTTCAGACACAAGAACATGTATATTGCAGGATCGCCTTGGGAATTTCATGATTAAAAAGATGTATGTTAAAATTATTAACTTCCAACCATAATTCACATACATAAGAGGTATTGTGTATGTATAGTGAAAACAGAAGGGTGGCTATATTGGGCATTACATGGTTTACAGGTGTTTGTAGTAGAGAGTTATTATGAAGGAGAAAATATTGCGTCATTAAAATATTATGAATGGCAGAATACTACATAAGAACATTGTTGTATTCTCAATGATGCGGACGAATGCTGTACCAGTAACATGGGCGTCTTATTGCTGAATTCTGGATAATTCCAAATAATAAATAAACAAACACAGCACAGTATATCTTTAAATGATCATATAAAGCATAAATTAGAAGGGAAATAAAATAAAATAAGGAGCAGCTTCGCGGAGAACCATCGGCTAAGCTCCAACGATGCCAGATAGTCGTACTCAGCGTCTTACATTTACCCATTTGCCACCCAAAAACTATCTCCTCCACCTCAACAACTACATTCGTTTAAAATTATAGTTGAAATGCTTATTAAATGATGCCTTATTGCAGTAGTTAAGAGCAAAAAATAAGTAAATAGGCTGTGGTGAATACGATAATCTGGCAACGTCGCCCTCAGCTCTTCTTCCCCGCCGCCTGCAGACCGTCAACATGGGCTTCGACACGATCTGGAATTCCCACCCCAAGAAATACGGCCCAGGCTCCCGCAGATGGTAATAATGGCGCTAAATAATCCTCATGTACTGTAGAACCTTTAGCGGAGTGGAAGTTCTTGGTGGAGGGGTGATTGGGCGTGAAAAAGCGCTTAGAAGACTGGCCTCCCCTCCACGTGTGACCGAGTGGGTGTTTACCTGTCCCAGCGGAGGATTGCCGGGTCTTTATTATTCTCGATTATGTGACTTAAGTTTATTAATGGACGTCTCTAAGTAACTATTTCAGGTTTTCCTCATTAGCTTTTTTCTCGTTGCCAAAGAAGGGCGGTGATGTCAGTCTTAAGTTTTCTAATGGACGTCTCTTGAGTAACTTTCATGTTTTCCTCAATAGCTTTTTTCTCGTTGCCAAAGAAGGGCGGTGATGTCCGTCTTTTAAGTTTTCTAATGGACGTCTCGAGTAACTATTTCAGGTTTTCCTCATTACCTCTTTTCTCGTTGCCAAAGAAGGGCGGTGATGTCCGTCTTTTAAGTTTATTAATGGATGTCTAAGTAACTTTAACAGGTTTTTTCGTTGCTAAAGAAGGGCGATAATGTTGTCCGTCTGTGCTGTCTGTCCGTGTCCTAGCAAAAGTTGTATCGAGGCTGAATATGCGTTTTGTGGCTGCTCTGTCCACATTACCCACTCCCTGCCTCCTCCAGCAGGTGGCACAGCAGAAGCGTCTCTTCCTTTTCCTGTTAAAGTCCCCAAATACCACTTGAAAACATCTCATAGTGAATATACTTGGGATATTATTTAGTAGGCCTGAGTGGTCTACTTGAGAAATGGTTCATTCCTGGATTAAAAGATTCTTATTGTATGTATAGATTGTTTTCACATCAGAACAGCTGCAGTAGCATCAGAACAGATTTGGTAATAGCTCACTATTTTAGTGGCGTTAGGTTGCACGGCTGAGAGAGGCTAAGGGTAAAGATTTGTTTTAGTACCGTGCCAGTATTTCATTACCTGCCTTATGAAACATCACTAGCTCTTCATATATCTTTTCTACAAACGTTCAACAATCATGGAAATGCTTTAGAAATCCAATTCAAGGACTATTTATTGTTGAAAATAGGGGATATATTCTCAAAAGCGCAGCCTCTTCTGGCGGCGGCAGCGGTGACAATGCCGTCGCCGCAGTATAGCTCGCAGAGGGTTTAGGGTGGGGGAGCATATTTAAACTACTCCCACCGAACTCTATGACCTGCTAATGGGGGGCGGGGGCTGCCCCTTCCTCCGACGTGTATGCACAACTTATTTCTGCGAAGAGGTAGTTCTCACAACGTCTGCACTGCCACCGCGGCCGATGCCAGAGGAGGCTGCGCTTTCGTGAATATTATCCCCTATTTTCAACAATAGATAGTCCTTGAATTGGATTTTGAAAGCGTTTCCATGGTTGTTGAACGTTTGTAGAAAAGATATATGAAGAGCTAGTGATATTTCATAAAGTAGGCAATAAAATACTGGCACGGTACTTAAACAAATCTTAACTAGGCTAAGTAGGCTAGCTCAATGACAGTGAAATGTGAAAACACAGGGGTGGTGGAGGAAGCCCCTCTTTTAGGAGTTTTATGTCTTAGTGACTCCAAGCGGGGTCGAGGGAGGTGACGTCCCTCTGTAGGTAAGGGCCTATTGGATATAACCCTCTCACACACCAAAAGTTTAATTAATTTCTATTTCCACTGTGAAACGCTTGGGGTTCCTGAGGGGGTGTGACGGGATGGCCTGACATTCCGTTGTGAAATATATTTTCTATTAATTTCAATCAAGAATTTTGTTATCCCAGCCATTTATCACATCACTTGGCTTTGTAATAGGTTATTCTGCATTAATAAAGGTAAAAGAATTCAGAAATGGAAATATGCAGTGGACTTTGCTGACTCCAAATAAAAATTGCATAAAGAAAAATAAATATATACATTCATTACCTTGTAGCTCGAGAATTTGTGAGTCGATTTTTATGTTGCTCATACCAATAACAGCAGATGTTTATGAGCTTTTGAATGCTACTTCAGAATTTCTGTATGACCAATAGTATTTGAGAAAATGGAGGATAATTGAAGCACATATTGGAAAATCTTTAAGATACGGTATATATTTATTCTTATTATCACTTCAAATCTACCCAAGTGAGAATATTGGTGATTGTATATATTCGGTAAGACTTGTTTGGATCTCATGCATCAAATTTTAATGCGATTCAGTCTAAAACTATTTTTGGTGAATTTTTATGTATTTTTTTTACACAATTCGGGTCAAAAGTGGAGTTGTAGATGATCACGTTTTTGACATGATTCGCGCCATGGTGCGTGAAAGGGTTAAGCTTTGGCGAGCCACAGGTTTTAGCTTCCATGGGATGCTTAGGGCTACTCAGCTTCCTGTGGCCACGTGGGTTCCCTCACACATTTTGCCTATATTTTCACATTTGTATTTAACTCTAGATTCTTCCTAATTGATCTGAATGACCTAGGGGAGCCACATGGAAAAACCTGCCCAAGTATTGGGACAGACCATGAGTGCTTCTAGTGGATACATAAAGAGTGATTCATTAAGTTACTTCTCGTATTGAGGGGGTACGCGGCACCTGGGGTCCTCCAACAAAACTATTTGGAGTAATGTATTGAAACTTTGCAGGTAAATAGGTATCTATGTTGCTTACTTTTTTGTGTGAAACAAAATGATGTATGTATACTTTTATGTATACTTTTACATGTACATATACATGTAGTAATAGTTAAATTAACGCAGCACCATTAATACTTAATCATAACTTTTCATATTTTGGCTGTGAATACTCAATTGATATGCCTACAGCCCTATGCAAAGTATCTTAAGATTTTCACAAATGCAATGGCATACTAGAATTTTTTCTGTTATGCAAGTCGAACGTCACGTAAAATTGGATTTTTCATCACCTTTTCCTCTTAACACTCCTAACTCCTCTACCTTATCTGCAATATCTAAGCATAGGTCCTTAGCTGCTAGTGAAAGCAATATTCCATGGTTATTTCATCTAACTGTGATGCATTACAGATTTTCTGCGATTAAATAAACATAAAAATTTATCAAACAGATATGATCATTTTTAAAATAGAAATGTTCATTACTGTGCGACCTAGTGGGTTAGGACCTTTACCTCTGTCCCTTTAAACCCACACCAGCCATTTAAAATGCCCAGGAATTATTTCTAGATATTATACGAACACTTTGAGAACAGTTTTGTATAATACTATATTTTGACTCCTGGGAACTCCACCAGGTGTCGCATACCCCCTCAATGGAGAGAATGGGAATTAAGTGATTTTCCGGATGTTTTATATAATAAAACATTGTAAATACGGTCTGTTTCAGTGTAGCAGCCACTTTATATATTATCGGATTATGTGTTAATTATTTTATGTTCTTCTCTCAGCCGGTCGTGCTCCAACCGTCACGGCCTCATCCGGAAGTATGGCCTCATGATGTGCCGACAGTGCTTCAGGGAGTACTCTGCTGACATTGGCTTCAAGAAGGTGTGTTTCAGTGTTTGAATTATTTTGTGTACCTTTTCGTAGCCTCTTAAATTCAGTACCATAATGTTGGATATGTTGCATTTATATTTATAATTGCTGGAAAATTTTGAAATATTTTGATCATCTGTTTCATAAAAATTTTATGCATGCAAGTTGCCTCTCATTCTTTTTTCCCAATATTCGTGTTATGCACCTACTCTGGTGCCTTGCGCATTATTGAACAGAATCGTAAAAAAATGTCTGTGTGCTGCAGTTGATGCTTTGAGTATATTACAACCTTGAATCCTTTCCCTTACAGCTGGATTAAGGATGACAAAGGCATCTTGCCAGAGAAGTGATCGGGATCCCTGAGCATCAGACCAGTCCACCAAGGTTGCTGTCTCAATGGGAATAAATTTGTGATCTTTACCACATGTTTTAGTTACCCTAATTTTGAGTGAATATGAAGAATTTCATCCTGCGAATAAGATAACTGTGTTGAGAATAACTTATTCAAATATGGAATTTCTCTCTGCCTTTATATATCTGATCTGACTTGCTGTAGTAAGTGGAAAAGAAAGCCTTGATGGTTGCTGCCTTAACCTGATCCAACATTGAAGTGAGATATCAATGATTCTAGAGTAGGTTTAACCCCTTGTTTACAATGGCTTCATGAATTATGAGGTAGTGTTTCAGTCACCTGAGCCAGGGTAAAGTAATAGTGCCTGGTTAAGGGGCTTGATATTATTTCATAGCTCTTAATAACTGCTTCTCTAGGACTTATTTGTGTCACTGAATACATGCATAACCTATGGGTGGGTAACCTTCAGGGCTCAAGGTGCAAGATTTTATTGCCTCTGGTGGTAACCTTTATTGGATGACCATGTCTCTGTAGGAAGTTACTTTTAAGTATGGGAAACCATGGAGTCATAGTTTAAACTCTGTGTTCATCTGTGTAATTCATCAAATTCTATTGTTTGTAATTGGCAAATTAATGGTGTATGGAGATAATGAGTTTGACTAGCTTTGTAGTGCTTTACTGAAAGGCATTTGAGCAGTTTTAGTACTGGTTTGTTCATTCCTAAAGGGTTGGATACTGTTCAAGAAAGCAGGCAGATTGCTTATAATCATAATCGACTGTTGAGCACAGAGCCTTGAGATACACACACACACACACACAAAGATAAAAATGCTCATTTTCTTCCAGTTTGATGTCCAGCCATCTCCAACCACCATCCTTCTCTTGCCTATAAGGAAAGATGTAATCCACGAAATGTGATTGTAATGATGTTGTAGCTTGCTATGAAGGCCTTTCAGATGCCTTTTAGAGTCACAATATGCCACATTAATTATAAATAGGTATTTTCATGTTGAAAGTTACCGGGGTGGGCAAGAATCGCTAATTTTGGACTCGACAAAATCGACTCTGAGCGGGCAGACTCGATTCCGAAAACGATTCTCTTCCCACCAGTGTTCATTCATCACCACTAGTGTGTTTGTTAGTCAGTGGCTCGCTAGGCTGGGTGAAGTCGATCTTCTCTGAGTGCGGCCTGTCGTCATTCCAGACGTGGGGTGCGGCTGCCCTTAGAAGGCTCGTCCGCCCGCTGTTGCCTACCCAGCGGGTTTTCATTTTTCAGCAATTTTTATGGAGAATATAACCTAAATTTTAGTTTCCATGCAATTTAGGCTCAATACACGTATACAGTACACCTTCAAACCCCTTTAATAAATCTTGAAATATATAGATCGAACCACGTACCCACTCACCCCATTATATCACTAAAATGGCATCACTATATATACGCCCATCCTTCAGGCGTTTTAATATATACTGCTCTGAGTCTGAGCATGAGCGAGCCCGGGCTGACCCAAGGCCATGGCTGACCCCAGCCCGACTGCACGTGACCTCATGAGTCATGATCCCTGAGGCCTCGGAAGTCGAGCGGCTGGCGACCGCACCCACCTCGGTCAGTCCCAGCAGTCACCCGAGGCAGAGTCGATTTTCTCTGGATGGGAGTCGAATCCGGGATCGCCAAGATAGACTCGACAAAATCGATTTTGGAATCGTTTACTGCCCACCCCTAATTAGAAAGTTGCAGTAAACTCATGAGTAATCTGTCATGCGCAAAATCTAACCGTCGACAGCTTTAGTTATATAGGCAATAATGTGTTATGTAACCTGAGTTTTGGCAGCTGTATTTGACACATCAACCTTCAACTCCCAAGACTTGACAGCAATCGTCGCGTTGCATAAACAAAAGGTAGTAAGTAATATTGCTATTCTAAAACGAATTTCTCAGTACAGTTGTTTAATTACATGCACAAGAGTTTTTTATGTGCTTATGGGTGGAGTCTCCTTGTTTTGTCTGTTGGGTGGCTTAATGCAGTGGCGGTGTTGTGAGAAATACCTCCTCGCAGAAATAAGTCGCTCTGCTGTCCACCACGTATGCCAACTGGGGAATACACAGCAGAAAACATTAATTTGCCTGGTTTTGTTCTAGTTTCTCCACTTGTAATCTTTGTGATGGCCGATATTGCCAGCAAGACAACAATTCTGGCAGACCAACACCAAACAAACAAGAACAGAGTGAACATCAACGTGGGGTAAATCTATTTAAAATCTGCCCTATTCGTTTGTTATAAAAGCCTTCTCTTGATTAAAAGTGTTGCTCTGATGTTTGTGCCATGTATTGGAGCCGAAACGGGACAAATAGAAGATAGAAATGAGGTAATTACAGAAACAGTTAGCAAGTTGGACCCACGGTTACCAGACTATCGCACTCAGCCTCCCATGTTTGTCAATTTCCGACCCCAAAAACTGCCTCTTCGACTCGAATAACCGCCTTCATATATAGTTATCGTTAAAATGGTTAATTATTTGGACCTCTCAGTGAGCTATTTTGCCCCTGCGAGCTTACAACAGCGGCCCCGTTGGAAGGACGAACAGCTGTTACACAAGGTAAACAAACGTTGCCTGACCCTGCCGAGCCGCCCACCCACACACCCCTGGCGCCGCTGGGGGCCTCGAGAGACAGGTATGGGAGGCGTACAGCTCTGCTCAGGAGACACTAATATTAAGAGTGGCGGAATATTAAGTAAAAATCCGGAATAGCGTTGTTGGTGGTGCAGTGTTGCGTCACCTTCTCGTGCTCCGTGAAAGCCATAGCGGAGGTGAGTGACGTGACGGGCAGGGCGCCGCCGCTACTTCCCCGGGGCCTACTTAACACTCGGGCCACCGGGCGTGTGGAGGGGAGCGGCACGCTTGCTGGATCTAAAGTTTGATGTGCAGCACAGACTTATGCGTTTAATTTTTGGAAAACTAAACGAGCGTATGTATAATATGCCTTTTCACTACCTTTACCACTTTTTCTTTACTTTTAAGTTTTTCCGCCTTCATATCATGGTTAAGAGACGTGTATTTTGTCCCTTAAGTATAATATGGAGGCGTAATATCGTATTTTGGTGGTGCGTAGTGAATCTCCACAATTACCAATAATTGTATGGTAATTATTGTGATGTTCCACTGAAATGACTTTCCAGGATTACAAATTTTACAGGTTTTCAACAGGGAGATAGTCCATAATTAGGGTAAAATGTACTTTCCAGGATTGCAAATTTGACAGGTTTTCAACAAGGAGATAGTCCATAATTAGGGTAAAATGTTATGGGAGAGTGCAGCCACTTTTCCTGAATTCCAAGGGAAAATGGTCTACTTGGGATGAATAAGCTTATCTTAACTATGTCTCATATTTGAACGTGTGCCCTTGAGATGGGGTGGACTTTCTTGCATCGAGTTGAAAAGGTACCTCACAGACAGCAAGTTAAATATATAATTTATAAGTGTAATTTATGACCTGAATCTAGCTTTCATTCCCTACAGGTAACTGATGAGGCTTGTACAGCACATACACAGCTGACAGAAGGATGGAAAGGGTGAGCGCCTCAGCAGCAAGGGCGGTGTGGAGCCGCGCGCGTGTGCTATGCTCCCTCATGCACAGGTGTACACTGCACAGGCCACAGACACACTCACAGGTGAGGAGGAGCTAGGCCAATATTATTTTGAATGGACTTGTTATTTTTTACAAATTTTATATGGGAAAACTTATGTACTTGCTATTTGTACTTATTCTTGTACAATTATGATTGTTTCTAAACTTCGCTTTCTTTTTTCGTTTCTACCTATGGCACCGGTAGGCTTTCTTGGTGGGGTCTGATGGTCTGTTCCAGCCTGTTATGGTGCAGGTAAATGTTTATAGAAGTGCCATCGTGCTTGGCTCATGCTGCTACCCAGAGCTCATTTTTTATCCTCTCTTTAGAGAGAGAATCTAGAGTCCAGTTTGATAGATGGTTTTCAGGTCAGCATGTGGGTAGCCACTTGGCGGTGACTGAAAAATCCCAGCTTGTGGCGGTGGGCAGGATGCAAACCTGCATCCTCCTGGACGCGGCTCCTGCATGCTAACCACTCAGCCACCTCTTCCCCAATTATTATGATAAAGCTTAAAAATCTGTCTTTCATCCTCAGAGAAACATTGCCATTCACTCACCAGTGAGGAAGACTTTCATCCAGCGGTACAGACAGGCGCTGACCTCACCAGCATGGACCAAGATCAACCGGGAGTTTGTTGCTGTCACCAAACTCCTCGAAAGGTATACCAGTTTTTTTTAAAAGGATGCTGATGGAGCTGGTTCAACAAGATCTGTATTGTCCTATAGCAATTTCATAAAGCACCCTGAAAGAAGAGCACACACCCAAGATTAATTATACAAAGAGGAGTAATGCTTCTCAGTTACAATAGTAGGAGTATGATTCAAGAGTATTCAGTATAATGATAAAAGTGTTGGAACTAATGTACTTTTGCCCTCCATAATGCAGGTCTGGAGTATCAGCATCCCAGCAAGGAGAACTGTTGTGGCGCAGTTTCCACACCAGCCCACCTCAGTCCAACCAGCCGGGGCAGGGAGGAATGCCGGGCCCAGGGGGTGGCCAGCCTCAGGGGAGCTCTGGTGGCAATGGAAACAAGGACAATGATGATGAGAAGAAGGGCATGTTGGCCAAGGCTGCACTGTGGATGTTGACGGCCTATATGTTTATTGCCATCATTTCTCTCCTCTTCCCTGGCAGCAACCAACCTGAAGTGAGTTACCACGCCACTTGTAAAGGCTAAGAATGGAGTCTGGTGAGGCCACACATTTTTTTTACAGTAAGGGAGGCAACTCCGGGACAAAAAACAAAAACTAACAAAAAAGGGTGATTGACACCGCTACAACAAAAGAAAAAAGAACAAGAGGCCAGAAGAGAGGTCAATTTTGGGTGGAGAATTGTCTTGATACATGATGCTTACATGTTTTCATTACACTGATTGACAGAGGGATCACATGCGCATGGAAAAGAAAAAAATCTGCATTCTATACTTTGCCAGGTGGCGCGTTATGTATCGTGGAATGAGTTTGTGCACCAGATGTTGGCTCGTGGAGAGGTGGAGGAGCTCATCGTGCGGCCGGACCTGGACATTGTGACCATCATCCTGCAAGAGGGAGCTGTCGTCAAGGGCAAGAAGGTGCTGTTTGCAGACATTGATTTCATGCCGATTCATGTTGACCGTTAAATTTTAGTAATGGGGCTTCTTATTATTGAAATGTGTATGGTTAAATTAACCCGGTAGCAGTGACAAGCCAAATTTGTGGCTTTACCGTGTAGCAGCGAGGGGCCAAATTTGTGCCATGATATAAACCCCCCAAAATAGATGATACATAATCTGATCACAAATGCTTTGATATATATTATGAAATGGTTTGTGTGAGTGATGATTTTTTCTCATTTTTCTCGCTTAGAGGGACCATTAGAAAACGTGATCCCTGCTGCTACCGGGTTAAAGATGCTTTTTCTTGCATGTATACTTAGGCACATCAGCTCTTATATACATTTATGTTCCCTTGGTTAGTTGGCAAAGTAACTGTCAAACATGTTAGTCAAAGAGAGCACAAAATTTAGTTTCCTAATATTTACCTTCACCAAATATGATTTCCTCCACCCACAGATAGACCAGAGGACATTCCACATGAACATAGTGGACCTGCAGCATTTTGAGGAGAGACTAAGGGAGGCAGAGAGTAAGCTGGGGATCAGGACGGACCAGGGCATCCCGGTGGTGTACGAGCGGAGCGGCGACACGGCCAGCCGCCTCTTGGCCTCCATTATCGTGGTGGCCATCATTGTCTCTCTCTTGTCTCGCAACATGAACATCCGAGGTCCACTTGGCATGGAGGGAATGGTGGGTGGCTGAGACCCCCCCCCTCCCCCAAACACATGCACACATACTAGACAAATATGTGATAGGACCCTAAGATATTATGGACATATGTACCACTGTAATATATGTTTTGTTCCTTCCTGAGTGGAGTAAGGATGTGCCATGATTACTTTCAGAGCCAAATGACCCGCGCCAAGTTCACCATCATTGACCCGCTACTGCCGGGCTCGGGGCGAGGAGTCAAGTTCGCTGACGTAGCCGGCGCCAAGGAGGCCAAGCAGGAGGTTATGGAGTTTGTTGACTTCCTCAAGAATCCTGACAAATATAGGACTCTTGGCGCTAAGGTAATGCTGAGCTGAGAAAACCCTTGACTATAGATCAAGCATTTTAGCTGTTATTTTTATAGGAGGTTAGAGGAGTTGTGTTCACTGTGTACTGGGCTGGTTGACTGCAACTTTACTTTGTGCTCTTGATTCAGGTTCCCAAGGGTGCACTTCTTCTGGGCCCCCCTGGCTGTGGCAAGACTTTGCTGGCCAAGGCTGTGGCCACTGAGGGCCACATTCCCTTCCTGGCCATGAATGGTTCAGAATTTACAGAAATGATTGGTGGCCTGGGAGCTGCAAGGGTCAGGTGAGAGAAACAGCATCTAAGTCTTGGTTTACTTATAGGCTGCATCCATTTACCTATACATTGTATCACCTGGGAATGGAATTATTGGAAACCTCCACACACAACTTGACATTTGAAGATTGTATCACAAAAACTGATCAATGGATGGGTAGTTGTGGGTCTTAATAATCTCTGTGAATTTTCTGTGGCTCAGGGACCTGTTCAAAGAGGCAAAGAAGCGAGCGCCGTGTATTGTGTACATCGACGAGCTTGATGCCATTGGCCGTCAGCGTGCCAGTGGACAGTCTGGCTATGACGGAGGGTCAGGAGAGTCTGAACAGACTCTCAACCAACTGCTTGTGGAGATGGATGGCATTGGCTCCAAGGAGGGAGTGGTTCTGCTTGCCTCCACCAATAGGCTTGACATTCTGGACAAGGTTTGTCTGCCCATGGTTGTTGCTTTAAGTAACTGTAGTTGACTGAAATAAGAATGGTGCTTTGTGCCAAGGATTTAGAAAGTGGTGAGGACCATACAGTCAGAATTTACTAAACAAATTGACATGTGAAGCAGGTTTGTAATAGATACTTCATAATTTTGGGGAACAGTGACAAATAATCTGATGGCTCCAATAACCTGGCTTACCATTTTCTCCAGGCACTCTTGAGGCCTGGGAGGTTTGACCGCCACATCATGATGGACCTCCCCAACCAGGAGGAGAGGCGGGAGATCTTTGAACACCACCTTAAGAGCATCGTTTTAGAGAAGCCAGCCAGTTACTACTCTCGGAGGATGTCTTCCCTCACCCTTGGATTCAGTGGTAAGGCTGATAACGTTTCTTTTTTTTTTTTTGTTATGTACATCAGTGGATAACTTGAAAATTTTGAATTATAAAATCAGATGAACCACTCAACAGTGAAGCAGAGGCCTTTTCTACCATAGTTTAATTCCTTATAGTCATTCACTAACTTCTTGACTCACTTCATACCACAAGTTCATAATTAAAAAGTATAATCTGTGTACTTTTTATAGGTATTAGATGCATTTATAATTTGTGAGTCAGTACCTTCCTGCTTTAGTACTGATCACTGGTCTTGTGGGTGCAGGCGCTGACATAGCCAACGTGGTGAATGAGGCGGCCTTGCATGCAGCCCGGTATGGCAAAAAGGTGGTGACAGCCCTTGACCTGGAGTATGCCGTGGAGCGTGTGGTTGGCGGCACAGAAAAGAGATCACAGGTGAGGAATTTTCGTGTGGTGATTCAAAACATTGCAGAGAATATGGAAATGGTGATACTGAATACAAGTCAACATCCTTCCCAAAAGTTAAAAGGCAAAGAACTTTACCATACCGAGAGTTAATTGATGATATAAGGCGGTTACATCCTCTGCCATAGAAGCTTTTCATTGTAAGCATGTTTCCCTACCCACTATATCTTTATATAGCAGACCAAGGCAGACACTGATCAGATATGTTATGACAGGCTCTGTCACCCGAGGAGAGGCGGGTTGTTGCCTACCATGAGTCTGGTCATGCCTTGTTGGGGTGGCTGCTGGAGCACACAGATGCCCTTCTCAAGGTCACCATTGTCCCAAGAACCAACCAGGCTCTTGGCTTTGCCCAGTATGTGCCCAAGGATCAAAAGCTCTTCACCCAACAGGAGGTAAGAAAGACCTCATGTAATGACTTTCAGCTTTTCAACATTCATATTTCCTTATCCAGTGAAAGTCAAGACAGACTTGGTGAAACTTGAGTTTTAGCCTTTCCTACATGAAATTTTCTTCCTGAGGAGGGTAAACATGGGTGAAGGTGATGCAGCTAAATGAGGCATTTACATTTGGGCTCAATCCTGTTGTACCTGGTGCTGAACCCTTCTTGCAATTCACATCTTTCACACACTAACTTATTTTGTCTTTACTGTGGTGTTGTGCTGCATCACAAACATTATTTAGTTTAACTTATTTATATGACTTTACATTGTGACTGACTTTGAAGAGGTGTTAGCTCCTTTAATTTTATGATCAACTTATATTTAGTCATTGTAGTAATAGCAGCACTCTCATCTAATTCACATAGACCTCCCGAGGACAAACTTTGCTTGAAGGCACCACGCAGTAATTGGTGTTAATAGATGAATTAAATACAATTTCCAGACCTATAAAGAAATTTCTTTTCAGCTCTTTGAAAAGATGTGTATGGCCCTGGGGGGCCGTGTTGCCGAATCTCTGGTGTTCAACAGGGTGACCACTGGGGCTCAGAATGACCTGGAGAAAGTCACCAAGATGGCCTATGCAATGGTAACACTATATCCCTAACTTTTGGAAGTAAACAGTTTTGCACAATACTTGATTAAATGGTTCAGCCAATATTCATTTTAATGTTCACTATGAATGACATCTCTTCTGTGTAAGGAGAATAGTCACTGCATTCTTGTCTGTGTTTCAGGTTCGTACTTTTGGGTTCAGTGATGTGGTGGGGTTGGTGTCGTACCCTGACGAGGAGAACAGAGAGTATGGGGTGAGGCCATACTCTGAAAACTTAGATGCTATCATTGACAAGGAGGTCTCTAGTCTCATATTTTCATCTTATAAGAAGACTGAAGAGGTTTTAAAAGCAAATATGGACAAGTTGAAATTGGTAAGTATACACAATAACTATACTTTTCGTTCATTTAGTAAGTTGCAAGAGGGAAGGCCCTTGGCCCTGGCCCTGCCTTTGTTTTGGGGCTGGCTGGGGTGGTGTAGATATGGCACTTGCCTGTAGAACCTTTGGAAGGCTGTGTGGAGGCACTTGGGATTGGCTCGCCTCATGGTATAATGAACTTGCTCAGGTTTAACCCGCCGTCTGCCAGCGCCGTATATATACGGTCTAACCCTATGCCGCGGACAATGCCAGCGCCGTATATATACGGTCTGATATTAAAAAAATCATTATAAATCGAAGTTGAAAGATAAAGCAAAGATATCCCGTAGGCATCACGTTTGAACTTTGGCGGGGCTGCTACCCATGTGAGTCACCCAGCCCCACCTGTGCTTCACTGAGTGACGACTTTTTTTTATACAAAATTCTTATATATATTCTGATCTCATTTATGTGTAAATATGTTATTATGTGGTAGTAGACATGACAGCAACTAAAAAATATATAGTGAAAACACTACAAAAACGTATATCAAGATATATGCTTCTTATTTCAAGGTGTCCTATGGCGCCCCATCACTGTGCCCATGAACAACGCCCACAGGTTCAGTGATCATGGTGGTAAAACTCAGAACAATTGGTTTAGTGTGTGCGGTAACAAATAGTCCAACGAAAACATTCGTTAGTGTTCTGTGTAAAAATAAAGTCAACGGATCCTGCGATACTTTTTTTCACGGCCACGACACAGAGACATAACGCAGAAAATTCATCCGTTCCAGGCTTCGTGAGTACTTATATTGATGTTTTCCATGTTTTTTTTGCATTCTCTGGAACTATAGGTAATTTTTTTGAAAAAAAAAAAATAGCCGGCACTGGGGTTGGCTACAGGTCTTCAAATAGCCGGCAGACGGCGGGTTAACATATAGAGTTGTTGATGCTTGTGCATAAGAACAAAGATTTAGATCATCAAGACTTTGTCACCTTTGCTTTCTGTGAGACAGGGACACCAAAGAGAGGCTTGAAGACTTAAATTGTTGTGGTTATAAGTATTTTCACAGAATCATGAGGTATCACGTTGCTGGAGTGGCTTTATGTCCTATTGGCAACTACTTTGTGAAACTGAACTACCTGCATGTGTAGTCCATGAATGTGAACTCTGGCTATGCGGACATGTGGCACACCATCCAGAAGTCAACCTGCTATTGAGGTTGTTTATGTAAGAGACAATCCTGAGTGGAGGCCAAGGGGGTGCCCACAAAGCTTGTGGCTAGAACAAGTTGATGGATCCTGCTGGGAGGTTCTTAGTATGGGAAAGGTGCTTGCATGGAGACTTGCTTGGAGGAACCACCGTTGTAGGCTTGGTAAGGCAATGTGCCCCCTGGCATATGTCCCCATTGACTGATTGATTTAATGTTTTTACAATACCTTTGTAATGGTTTTGAAATCTGACATTTTTATCATTCCATAGCTGGCTGAGGCACTGCTGCAGAAGGAGACTCTGAACTATGATGACGTAAAGGCCGTGCTGGGACCGATGCCGCACCAGAACAAGGTGGTTGTGGAGCCACTTCAGTTTGAAGGCGAGATCAACACGTGGCGGGAAGCAGGCAAGCAGGGCTGAGCCCCAGCAACATGTACATAGTTGTGTATACTCCTGACAGGATCCTGTATTTAATGCAGATTTGTATAGTTCCTTCCTCAGTTGGTTGGCAGGAAAGTGCCTCAACAACTGGCAACATTCTCTTCTGAAAAAAATAATAAAATAGGTTTTGTATTTACAAAAGGCTGTGATTTTTCAAATGTCTTGCTGGCATGTGCTAGAACTCACTCTGCAACCATAAGCAAGGAAGCAGGATAAGGTAAGATCAGAGTTAATGGTTAAAATATATTTCCATTAAAATGTTTGTAACACTCAGACATAGGAGTGTATTCCACGACTGGTGTGGGTGTCAAGAATTGCCAGTCTCAAGCAGCTCCAGTCTGAGGGCTCTCAGTTGGCTGGTTAGTTGAGGAAGTTGTACATCCTCTCCAAATACAACCTGCAAGAAGGAACGAGGAATTAAAATTGCTACATAATTGGCAATCCTACTATACCTACCTAAACAATAAGTGTTTTCATGGATGAGTTTGCTGAAACAATTGGTGCAATAATTTCATGTATGTAGTACATAAAAACATCTATGCACCAGGCTTTATGCAAGACTTGCATTCTTGAAGTGGCTGCATAAAGTGGATTTCATATATTTGAAACATGTTTTCATGTGATATATGGCAATGTAGGGCTTATAATTCATGGACATGAAAATATGTGCTATTGACTTAATTTCAAGTTTGATTAATCCAATGTTGCATTTAGTTGAAGAATACTGGCCAGTGCACCACATAGTTCAATGTTACAATTGAAATTTTGAAGTAATTAGCACTGCAATTTTGTGATAGTCCTCGATAAGGCTTGGGTAGGTGGACTGCGCTGCACTGTGATCTGTCAAAGGTTTGTCTGCAAGCTCTTCTGCCGTGATCACCAGAGGAATCAGACAAATTCATAGAAGGCCACCATCGTTTTAGTGCTTAGCTGACTGAGTGTTCAATTGGACTGCTTAGTGAGAGGAAAGTGGGCACCCCCTGGTGGCTGCTCTGTGAAGGACCCTCTGCATGAAAATTTTGTTTAGGGGGCCCTGACTTAATCTTACCCTTTAGCTTGTTTGTGCTGATGCTATGAATACACACAGTAAAAAAATAGTGGATTTTTAGGTTTAGGTTGTAATTTTGACTTCTTGAAAATGCGAGGTACTTGTTTATTTCCCTTAGTTCAAGACATAGTGATACAGTGTATTATGATTTTAAAGGTACAACTAAGTTAGCCTTGTCATCTAACACCTCAGCTCTACATAACCAAGTATGAGACCTCTGACAACCAGAAAGGGTAATCAATCGGTGAAACGTCAGATTGAAATATTTTCTGCTTCTCTCTTATAAAGTTCCTAACAGCTGAGCGAGTGAGACCCTTGACTGAGTGGCGGTTTGCTGCCTTTTGATTGGCTGGTACACTTTGGGTAGGCAACTGATTGGCTAGAGAGTCTAATGCTGTCATGAAAACGTCACAAAGGATTTGATCACTCTGCTTGTTTAAAGTGGTTTGTGTGCTGCTGTGTGACATTTTTACCCCCTACAACCAGTGGTGTTTGGGTTGGGGTGCCCTGCTCACTCACTTGCTTATTTGCTAGCCTTGAAACAATCATAACACAAAATACCTATTAACTTTTAAGGTCAGTTATATATAATTCACGTCAATTTAATAATGGTGCTCATTATTTCAACTGAGACAAAATAGTGATAGGAGGGCTTCAAATGGGAGAAACAGGTGAAAGTCCTAGGGTGGCAGCATCAAAAAACTCTATACATAATGACCGTCTTGACCACTAATGAAAAGTCTGATGATTCAACGTCAGGTCAACAAGAAACATCAGCCTCTAACCTCCTTCCGCGAGGTGTCCGGCACTCTGGGGTCCTCGTCATCTGAATCTCCATCCTCCCTCAGCCTCTGCAACAGCCCATCCCCTTCCAGTGTGGGTTTCAGCCAGCTGTAAGGAACAAAGCATCCATGATTCATCTGAAATGGCATGGGAGCCACATGCTGATACTTTCAAATAATTACTTCACATATATGCAGTAACAGAGAAACAAGCAAGTAATTTCTTTCAACACATCGAATAAAAAAATGAAAACTTTAGGAAACACATCAGCAGAAAGGATGGCAAAAAATAAATGAAAAATAATATAAAATACTAATAAAATGTTGTAAATAAGATTTATTCTCACAATCTACTGAACATGCCTTTTCTTATCCACCATTACCAAGAAGCCTCCAAGGATGACAATTACCCCAAGGCATCAGCTTTCACTTGGTAACAAACTACTAATCGCAGTTTCTTAATGGCACCAGAACAAGCTTGTCAATTTGTAAGCATCAGTGCAATCAGTAATCCCACCAGGAAAGGAACAGAAAACTGAGATCAGGCTTAAAAATTATCTTCTTAAAATATATATAGTTTTGCAAATCGAGTTTTGACAAATTAATTTATATATTTAGGCAATATTTACAAAGGCTTTTCCTGATGTGAGTGCTAATTGGAGTACAGGGTATAAATTAGTGAACGTTAGGGTTACTTCTACTACTACTACAACTTTCGACACTACTACTACTACTACCATTGTCAACACCACTACTATTACCATCACCAGTGTCAATAATACCACCACCACTACCACAAACACTGTCGACACTACCCTGTTGGACCCACCTCTGGTCTTGGTACAGGTGACTCTGGGGAAGGGCAGTGTGGCTGGCCAACACCCGGTGCTCCTCCATGGCCCCTCTGTCCCTCAACACCCGGCTACACACATGACACTCACTCTGCGCCGCCTGCCAGGGTGAGCAACAGAGAGGAAGGTGTGAAGGCTGCCAAAGATGGTGAACTAAAGGGGCATGTAGGGAAGGAGGAACAGAGGAGGTTTGAAGGTTGCCACAGAGGTGAACTTATAGGGACATGTGGAGGAGGAAGAACAGGGAGGAAGGTGTGAAAGCTGCCATAAACAAGAGGAGAACTAAAATGGTCATGTGAGGGAGGAGGAACAGAGAGGAAAGCTTGAAGACTGCCACAGAGGTAAACTAACAGGGTCTAGTGGGGAAGGAAGGCTTGAAGGCTGCCACAAATAAGTCCACTAAAAAGGGTTACTTGCCAGTCCAATCTTTGCTTTTGGGGTCTAGCTCAATAAAATATAGATATTACAGAGCATATCCCAGCCATCGTAAGAGCATTTTCCAGGTCAAGAAATAAGCTTGTGATAGTATTTACCTTTCTTCTCATGTAGTTGACGAGCTTCACCTGTGTGTAGAAGGAAAGGCCGCTCACTACCTCGGGAAAGTCAAAGCAGTGCAAGGTACGCATGTGGGAGTACACCTGCAGGTGGGCGCGTTCCCCCGGCACAGTGTAGCAGCAGAACAGACACTTTACCACCAGGTCGTCCTCCTTGTCCTCAGTCCTGGTGATCTCCTCCCGCAGAGAGGAGTCCTGCAGGATGGAGTCATCGTGTGGCTGCAGGTCCTCTGGGTAGATCACCTGCTGAGGAATAGGTACATTGAGTTTTCCAGTGTATACAAACAACCAAAGCATTCTGAACTCTCTCCCTGCACAGCTGAGTGCCAGTGGCTGGGCTCATGATCTGGTAATATTAAATAAAGTGCAGATTGTTACCCTATTATGGATTTGTCAAATTATTTAAATTGCCTACAAAGTGAGGTGTTGGATATTTTTAAGAGGTCAGCAGTTAGAGCAAATGAGGAAGTAGTTACATATAAGGTGCGGCAAGAGGAAAAAGACAGAATGCATGGTGAACATATGTGATTGAAGAGACACATGAGAAAAGAAGTTAGAAAGGTAAAGTTGAAGGCAAGATCTTAACGATGTAACAGGACTTCTTTCTGATTCTGATGAGTAATGGGCAGGGGATAAAGGCTGGTGCATAACACAAATATAAGTGATGAGTGGCTTGGCATTCAAAGTTCACAGAATATACATGCTTCAGTGTCTGTTATAATTAACATACATAGAAAAAAAAGTGAACATGATGCATTTTCTATGGCAGCAATATGAGTCTTAAAATGAAGCACACAGAGAGATACCATCACAGCACAGAAACCTTGCCTGCTCTGCCTCGCTGGCTGGGGTGCCGGGGTCAGCCTCCTGCTCATCCATCTCGTCGTCCTCCATGTGCAGCAGCAGACCGTCATTGTCGAAGACTGGGAAGTGGTACCTGTGGGAGGGGCAGCAAATAAACACCATGCAATTCTTGACAGATGACACAAGCAAGTGGCTGGTGATGCTGACTAAATAAACAGAATACCAGTAGTGATTTAACCTGGTAGCAGCGACGGGCCAAATTTGTGGCTTTACCGTGCAGCAGCGACAGGCCAAATTTGTGCCATGATTTAACCCCCCCAAAACAGATGATACATAATCTGATCACAAATGCTTTGATATATATTATGAAATGGTTTGTGTGAGTGATGATTTTTTTCTCATTTTTCTTGCTTAGAGGGACCATTAAGAAACATGATCCCCGCTGCTACCGGGTTAAACAGAAAACAATCTCTGACTCACTGAGGGAGGTCCCAAATTAGTGACTGAGGAAGCCTGAAGTGTCCAGTCTGAGCCATGTGGTCCTGTAGAGCCTCACTGTCAGCAAACACAACTTGGCACTGTAGACACCGCTGCTCCTTCATCTGGTGGAATAGACCCTCCGTGTCTACCTTGTGCTCCATGACTTACTATTACAATTGTGGTGCTCTCTGCTGAAGTGAGGCAAACGACACGCACAAGAAACTGATTCCCTCTGTTGTTTCTGCACTTTTCCTTGGCATTTGGATGAAAATAAGTCGACCATAATGCCACAACTTCTTTAAATGTTAGTCTGAATAGTTGCCTCAGAACGCCTCCTGAATACTTGGTCGATGCAAGGCAAGTGATATCTCAAGATCGGCCCCCATGTCGTTTACCTTACTTCAGCAGCGAGCGCCACAATTATCACGTCATGAGACGCTATTATTAAAAGAAACATTAACCCAATTCTTAACATGTTACCCTGATTTCTTAAATATCAGTAATCTATATGAACATTTCCAGGTGACTCATAGATATACTTACACAAGTTCGTATGAAATTAACAGCTTTGACTTTTTGGTAGAAGCTGAAGTTACGAGTGATGCTCTCAAAGTCAAAGTTGTGGTGAACCTGCATGTGGCTGAACAAGCCTCTGGGAACCTGGGGAAAAAGAATAAATAAATAAATAAAAAATAAATAAATAAATAAGTAAAATAAATGCTGGTACCCCTCACCAAAGACCTGCCCACTAGTAATGTCTAGGCAAGAGGAGCAGACAATTTGTATGAAAGTGTTAAATCTCAACAGTCAAACCCAAGGAAAATAAGCATGTTAACCCGGTAGCAGCGAGGGACATGTTTCAAAATGGTCCCTCTAAGCGAGAAAAATGAGAAAATATCATCACTCACACAAACCATTTCATAATATATATCAAAACATTTGTGATCAGTTTCTGCATCATCTATTTTAGGGGGTTTATATCATGGCACAAATTTGGCTCGTCGCTGCTACACAGTAAAGCCACAAATTTGGTCCGTCACTGCTACACGGTAAAGCCACAAATTTGGTCCATCACTGCTACACGGTAAAGCCACAAATTTGGTCCGTCACTGCTACACGGTAAAGCCACAAATTTGGTCCGTCGCTGCTACTGGGTTAAAATGAGTTGTGTGAAAAGTTGAGAATAATACAAATAACAATATTTATTCTTTATCCATCTATTCATATCTATTTTTGGTGGTATTAAAATTATAGAGGCAGGAATGATAGGGTCCCCAAAATTTGCCAATCAGACCTGTTCCATGAATGCCTTACTATATCTACACTCATCAAACTTATCTGATTTATTTCTGTTACCTCTGAGTGCAAGAAGCAATGTGTGAGGATGCTTAGTGTTACCCCTTACTGTGGGTTATCTTTCTTTCTTTTGTTTGCTTGTTTGTTTCCTGGGGCTTAAATTTCCCAAGGATATGTGGAAAGTATACTGTTTCAAGCAACATTTACCTGATTTAAAACTGTAACATGAAACTGGCTACTTTGGACAGTGGCTAGAATGACCTTTGTGGTGGTGAAGGGGCAGAAGAGGCAGGTGGTGGGGTGAGTGTTGACCTCCTGCCAGTCAGTCCAGGCCGGTTCCTCCTGTACCTTCACGGCCTGCCCACAAGCCTCATTCACACTCTCTGTGTCACTCTCTTCATCCAGGTCCCGCTTTGTCTCCTCCCAAGGTGTTCCAGGCTGAAGGGATATGAACATGGTCCCATTTCTTTTGACTACACACAGTGATAAGCATTCTTGTTCATGAGCAAAGTATATGGTTTGGCTGTAATAAAACTATCAACAGTACCCGTAAGTAGTTCCGGAGGTAAAATTTGTCATATATCTTGTTTTTGGGGTTGAGGCAACGGTGCTGCTGCTTCCTCATGTGTTCCCGCAGCATCTTGTGAGTCTTGAAGATCTTCTCACAGAATAGGCACTGCAACCTGAGGCATTAAAAGCATTAGCTCGTTGCCTGACAGGTCAGCCTACTTGACTATAAACTTATTTGTCCACTAGCTAAAGCAGGTAAGTCATGTGGTGTGATAAGAGAACCATCCCAAAGCCTTCACACTAAAAACAAACAGGCACTGACAGATGGAGAAAAGGTATAAAAATATATATAAAAAAACTACAAATGTATATGAATAACATTTACATTCAGTGTCATCTTTCAATGTTAAGCAAGTCATGCGACATACTTCCTCAGTTTTTCATGTAGGATATCCAATAGCTCAGCCCCATACACTATGTTGTCTGGGTTGCCAAGGGAGAAGCTGTGCTGGTGGGTGAGGTGTTGGAAGCAGCTAGTCACGCCACCCCCCAGCACCTCGCTGCAGTAGATGCATTGGCGCGAGAAGCTGACGTCTTGGCACTCCCTTTCCTTCTGTGCCACCACGTGCTTCTGCAATGATAAGAACTTTGTGAGGCTCCACATCTTCAACAGAACTCAGTGTAAAAGTTCTGGTTAACATTAAAACTAACATCTCATACAGTAGACAACCCAAAATGTATTATTTCTTAACAAAGAATGCTGCTGAATGACGTTCATGAATATGTTAAAAGTGAACTGGCACATTACCAGTTTCATCTGCATGAGGGAGCGCCTCAGCTTGTAGTCCTCAGGCAGCTTGTCACAGAGGAGGTAGTATGTGTTGGCAGGGGAAGGGTCGCTTGTAGCGCCAGGCTGGCTGGTTGCACAGAACACCACACAGTAATCCTGCAGCTCCAGGTGACGCAGCTTTCCCCAGTACAGGACATATCTGCCATACCAAAGGTTTTGCTGCCTTAGGCCTGCACCTTTTACTCACTTACAGAATGAAAATAACCTTGAGGGTGAAATACAAAAGGCTGTTTGCCTGCCTTTACTTACTAGGGTTGAAAACTACTTACTAAGGTTGAAAAATATCCAGTGAAGCAAGAAAATAAACACAGTTTTCTATATCTTGTGAAATTGCATGTGTGCGTGTGTTTGGAATTTCCAGTAATCTGGCATGAAGCTACTCCTCTGCAAACCAGACCAAAGGCCCCTGTACACTCTCAATCATGAATGCTCAATCATAAGATTGTGCATTCATGTGAGTTATTTCCATCATGTGTGGGCACCAGTGAAAAATTGCAGAAAATTGAACACACTCTGTAAGTGTTTAATTTTTCAGTGTCAACCATGATGTGTGGTAAGGATTGTGCACTAATCTTCAGTCACTCGTTAGTAGGTATGGCAAGTGTACAGGAGAGGTATGAGTTCTGTCAACTGTACAGAAGTTTGCCATGTGAAATGTGAAAAAAAAAAAAAAAATACTTGAAGGGGAACAGTAGTAAACTATTCCAAGAAAAATTTAAAGAAAATGTCTAAATTGTTTAGAAAATTTTTCTGGGTTCATAAATTTGTTTTCCTATCAATACCTTCATCTATAACTTTTTCTTCCTTTTCGTTTGTTCACAGCCCTCGAGCACAAGGATGATGGCAATGCAAGCAGCTCTCTTGTTTATGCTGACTTAATGTTTCTGATGACAACTGAGGATTGTACAATCTCAGTACTGGTGAGTGGCTTAGACCAATGACTGATAGTGTAAGGAGGCCTTAACAGACTTTTCCTGTCTATGTATGAAGAAAGCTTCTAGTAATGAAACAAAATCAGGAGTAAAGCTTACTGCCTGAGGTCAGCCACCTGTTCCACCTCTCCAATGATGAAGTGGTGGGCCTCCAGCAGGTGCTGCTGGAGGGGCTGGCTGTCCTGGGCCACTGTGAAGCTCTCGGAGCAGAGGAGGCATCCCACTGGGGCATCAGAGCCAAAGTTGAAGTCAAGTGCAGCAAGATCTGAGCCCCAGGTGCCCATGGCTGCCTCTAGCTACTGAAACAACATAAACAATGTATACTTTTAGATTAAAGTAGTCTTTTTTTTTTTTAAGGTAATTGTGGAGTCACTCCACGCCTCCAAAATACGATATTATGCCTCCATATTATAGTTAAGGGACGAAATACATTTCCCTCAACAATAATATGAAGGCACAAGTACTTAAAAGTAATGAAAAAGGCCAAATCCCTCTCCCCTAACGATCTTGGGGGAGCCATGGGAAATAGTTTTTTTTGGGTGGGGGAGCATATTCAAACTACCCCAACCCAACTTTACATAACCTAACCTCTAACGGGGGGCTTCGCCCCCTTCGACCCCCCCCCAATTACGTCTTCTGGTTTATGAACGTAAACAGATACAATCACTTACTGGCATCCATCAAAATGGCGCTGCCCCACAGCGCCGCCATCGGGGGATTATTTAGAAAATATATTTTATTGCCGTAAGTGGAGCACAGAAACGCTTCATTTCAGGTAGACAGCATTATTGTAATATCTGCTTTTACCTCACAATTTCCCTGGTCTTCATAGTCCTACCCACTACCAGGTGTTTTAAGTTTGTTGAAGTGGAGTAATATCGCAGTAAATGTATGATCTGCCGGTAAAACTAGAGAAGTACAACTGTGTGAGACCTTGGAAAGGTTATTATTCTGATGGGGGCAATATTGGAGGCGCGTAGTGACTCTCCATAATTACCTTTTTTAAATCTATGCCTGCATTTCTGTACTCTAGAAAAGTCACCTCTACCCTGGACAGATGTGGAAGACGTTTGTTTCTGCCATTTATAAATTTGCCTAACCACCTCCCAAATATCATCCCGGCCTGTTCATCGTCAGCCCCACCAGCAGGAGCACTGCTGGGCCGGCAAAACTGGACTGAGAGGTCTGGGCTTAGACAGCTCACTGAGGCCTGTGCTTGCAAGAGGTGAACAGCCTCACAGCCTCCAGACGATCAGGCACTGCTGTCCAAAGCCTGGCCCATGGCCGCCACACCCTGAGGCAGCAGCTACACCCGCCCTGCACACGAGTTGATGCGTACTATCTAGCCTAATCAGCTTTACATTGTCCAGCCTCTACTCCCTGCAGCACACCACACCTGTCCTCACCACACACCAGTGCCTCACAGGCCCGGCGCGGCTCAGGGAGGCGTGGAGGACTGGAGGGCCTCAAAACGTTTCCGCCTGTGTGGTGCTGGAGCGGGCAGGCGCCCCTAACCAGGGCGTGTGTGTTCCCCCAGCGGCCAGCCCGCCAGTTACACCCTGCACACCTCCGGGAACCACGCGGCTCACCTGTTCGGGGCAGATCACAGGTGATACTCGCCGCCCACACACACGCACACACACACACACACAAACACGCGCGCGCGCGCCACTGTTGCCAGACGGGCCGCGACGTTCATTGTTTCCGCTTCCCCAACAGGGCCTTACACATTTCTTGACGCAGTGTACCCGCCTGATGTGGAAAGCCTACCTAACTCACTCAGCTAGAGGGGTATCTGTTTGGCAGGCTGGGTAGGGGAGTGGCTTCCCGTCTCGCCGGTCGCGGGTTCGATCCTGGCGCCGGTTGAACCACGGTCTGTGTGGGCCGTGGGTGGAACCCTTGGGCTAAGTCTATATACACCAAGTCAAGTCACACGCAGGTTTGTGGGAGGAGACACGGCAGAGGCGTGGTTTATGCGTGACACTGCTTGGAGCCAAACTAGAGAATGTAGAAACAGGGATTTAGAGAAAACGAGGAAAGGCGGACTAATTTAAATAAATCACTTCATCATGCCCTCCCTCACACCCCACACCGCCATTTGTAGGCAATAGAATTACAGTCACGCAGTAGCACAATAAAAAGACATATTTTTTCGTAAGTGGCTTGCCTGAACGCGCTGTGAAAGAAGGCGAGAATGCACATCCAGAGTGTACATACGGCTCCAACTTCAGTCACCCCTGAACTGGCGGGTATTTTTTTTTTGGCTCCAAGTGACGTCAATCCGCTGCTCCGCCCCAAAAACCGCCTCCTGCGCGTACCGGTCGCAGTTTTGAAGCAGAGTGACTTGACTTGGTATATATAGATTTAGCCCTCGGGTTTAGCTTAATTTATCGTGTTTCGTGACACGCAGAAGTCGTGTGGATGTATACGTGGAATGTGGAATTCTGGGCAATACAGTGGAACTTGTAACTTCAACTTCTAATATTGTTTGTTGAATCTTCGTAGCCTATGTTTTTTTTTTTTTTTGTGTGTGTGTAGGGGGGGTGGGGGACCAGCTGAAAAACCTGCCCCTGCACCGCCCATCGCCTCTTCTTCAGCAATATGTAGTACTTTAACAAACTCCTTATCATTACCAAATCCTAAATCCTAAGTAGACGGGGTAGCTGAATAATAATGAATTCCTTCTCTACAAACCATCTTTTTCCGTCTTCGTTTTTCTATTCTTTTACGTAAGTCTTCAATAACTTCACTCTTAGCTTCCTATCGCTCCTATATCATCTACTTTTATCACTCTCCTCTTTTCCCCTCATGATATCCACAGTAAGTAAGCACTAATGCACCTCTTATAAACCTTTCCCTGTAATGTCCCTTCGTTATTCATCAAAATCATAATATATCCTTCCCTACTAACGAGCCTTCTATCTGACAGAGTGATCAAGGCTTTTTTTCGTCGAGTTTTCGTTTTCGGCGCCCAAGCCCACATGACAAGGCTTTCGTCGGCAGTTTGGGGCATTTCCAGGGGTAGTTTTATGACCCTGGTGGTAGTTTGACCCTTCTTCTGCACCATGAACCTACAATACACTAATAAGAACCCGATTGACCTTCTTTTCTGGCCTTTGGAAATACTTGATGTGAGAGGCGAAAGCTGTATATGTGTGTGAAGACAAAAACAACGGATGGGAAAATATTACATGGTCTATATTTTATTTTACAACAGGTATATAATTAAAAAAATACACATATAGTACCTAACATGTTGACTTATTCTCCTCAGGGCACCGTCTTTGGTATATAATTAATCATATGCTTGTCTTGCGCACACACACACACACACACACACACACACACACACACACACACACACACACACGAGAAATTCAAACCAGAGTCACATGAGGTAAATAAAAGATAAAAACAGAATGTGCAAAAATAAGAAAGAGTAAAAATAAAAACAAATAAGATAAGTAATAATAAAATAACTGTTCCTCATGTGACAAGGGTTTGGTAATAATACGTTTCTTCCCTCTTAATTAATAAAAGGGAAATTCGGGGTAAGACAGACTTATGCTCACCCTTACCCATCAATAACAACAACTACTATACTACAACGCAAAGACATATTACATCAAATCAACACAAGGCACAACAGAAAGCTAATGCATTCAACAATAATGGTAAGGAAGGAAAGTTAATGCAATAAACAACAGAAATAGAATACTACCTTATACTGAGGAGAGAAAGTGATATCAAACACAGACAAACACAAAAACAAACAGTGGCATTCGGTGATGATATTAATAAGTAAAAAACAAACAAACTACAGAGATTGTGATAAGCAACAAAACAAAATCGAAAACCTTTAAAAAAAAATGACGAAAAAAAATGAAACAAACAAACATATAAATAGATAAATAAACAAAGAAACAAACAATTAGAGTATCACTTTAAGGAGACAAAAAAAATATGGATAGACAGATAGATAGGTAAACAGACAGATAGACTGGAAGAAAAAGTAAAATTCATCAACTAAGAAGAATAGATAAAAAAGACGGAATACTAAGTTAACACACACACACACACACACACACACACACACACACACACACACACACACACACACACACACACACACACACACACACACACGTACAGTTGATCAAATAGGACGGGTCACTAAAATCAACACGGCAGGATTTCTCGGGAAGCATTGCCCTCCCAAGCTCCTGCCACGCCCACCTCACCTCGCCGCGCCAACACACCAAACAGACGGTCACTCAACCCACGATTAAAACGATTATTAAGAAGCTTGATATAGTAATGTGGTGAGCTGACCAACAAAGTAATCAGCCAACTGCCCAGCTAACGACTACAACCTCGTCTTATAAGAAGCTGGATATATTAACGTGATAAGCTGACCAACAAACTAAACATACAACTGCACAGCTAAGATGGATTCCTATTAGAAGCTTGCAGATACCGGGCGCCATGGACCTAACTCGTGAACTACTCAGAGATAAGAAGAAACAGGAACTACACTGCGAAGGGAATAGTTTACAGTTTGTCCTAATAAATAACGGGGAACCTGAGGGTTGTCTGGGTCCATTTGGGTCCAGTTCGGTTCTCCAGTCAATAGTCGTTCTCAGAGTTGAGGCTGTTGGCCTCGATGGAGGGAGTAGCGTCCGTGGCAGGCTCCGGCTCACGGCACACCCTATTGACACACTCGAGGCCAGAGCGGCAGGGGCACATGCCGAAGTAAGCCTCCTCGAGCACCACCTGGGAAAGAACAGGATGGACTCTTAGTAGAAACACAGATATATAGATTGATAGAGGGATAGGTAGATGATAAATGGATGTATAGAGAGATAGACAGGTAAATAAATGGATAGGATAGAAAAAAAAAAGATACATAGAAAGATATAAACAGCTAAATAGACAAAGAGATATGAAGACAGAAGGACAAATAGATCGATGGGTACATACATAAGAACATAAGAACATAAGAACGTAGGAGTCTGCAAGAGGCCGGTAGGCCTGTACGAGGCAGCTCCTTTGACACTAAGCTCCCGTGTATCTAACCCCACCTAATATCGCTGTCCATGAATTAATCTAATCTATTTTTGAATGTGACAATTGTATTGGCACTCACCACGTGACTGCTAAGCCTATTCCACTCATCCACCACCCTATTTGTAAACCAATTTTTGCCTATGTCCCTGTTGAATCTGAATTTATCCAGTTTAAACCCATTACTTCGTGTCTACCCGGTTCTCTTACCAACAAAACCTTATGAATGTCTCCCTTATTAAAGCCCTTCATCCATTTATAAACCTCGATCATGTCTCCACGCACCCTTCGCCTTTCTAGAGAATGCAAGTTTAACTGTTTGAGTCTTTCCTCGTATGGCAAGTTTCTCAACCCCTGAATCATCTTAGTCATCCTCCTCTGCACCGATTCTAACATTTTGATATCCATTCTATAGTAGGGTGACCAGAACTGAACCGCATAGTCAAGATGAGGTCTAACTAATGCTAAATATAGTTTGAGGAAGACTTCGGTGCTTCTGTTGCTTACGCTCCTTGAAATAAATCCCAGTACCCTATTTGCTCGATTTCTAGCTTGAATGCATTGTGCCCTTGGACGGAGATCAGAGCTCACTAAGACCCCTAAATCCCTCTCGCACCCAGACCTGCTTATGAGAGTGTCATTTAAGCAATAGTTATGTAAGGGGTTGTTCCTACCTACACTCAGAATACTGCACTTCCCTACATTGAACTCCATCTGCCATTCATCCGCCTAGTCATACAATCTGTTGAGTTCACCTTGGAGAATACAAGCGTCTTGATCCAACTCAATTACCCTACCGATCTTGGTATCATCTGCAAATTTACTAACATCACTACTAATTTCTGTATCTAAGTCATTGATATAAATAATAAACAAAAGTGGACCTAATACATGCACAGATTATATATAACGATAGATAGATCAGTAGATAGGTAGACACACAGACAGATAACAATAAATAGATAGAGAGATAAGAAAAACACATATAAATATTTACAGGCAAAACCTCTCGTCATAAATATACGGGAGTTAAACTTAATTATCTTTATGGAATGAAAAAAACAAACTCGACCTATCTCGCCAGAAAACAGAAAACCTTATTCCCGATACCCGATAACTGATAATGGAAAACCTTATCGGTGATAACCAATATTCGTTAACTTGAGACACAAATATAGGCGATAACCGATACCCGATATAAATTCACAATTCCGATACTAGCTAGCGATAAGTCCGATAGGCGAAAACGATACTATATTGATATTTCAAATAAAAAAAAACCATAGATGAATTCAAATTTTCATTATCTATATTTTTGAAAACTTACAAAACCTGAAAACCACACGTTGACACGTACATATGGACGGTAATACCAGAAACGCCAGAACCAGTGTTGTATTGTTTGCCGCTCCCACCGTCAAAAGCTGGAGCTTTTGTTTACAAACACTGGTCTCTTGTGAACTGGGCCATCACTACTTATTCAGGTATTCTTACTGATCACCATTAACACTTCAACAGTCACTTCAGTAAAGAAGCACTGAAGCACTGGGAACCGGAACACTGGCATTCACTCCGTCACTCAGACGCAGCTGAGAGGCCACGCGCCACATGCTAAGACAAGCCGCTGGTCTCTGTTTGCGCTCTTTACAACGGGATCACAAATTTCAGGCAGTGAATAATCATTTTTGGGGCAAAGTTAAATTATTTTTCTCTTTGATATAGTGGTTTGTGAGTCTAACAAAAAAAATAACCTAGTGTTTTAATGTTGTGATCTAAGTATGAAATCTCTTCACCGAACATATTTCATACCCCGAAGTTTTTTCATACAACACCGGGCGCCCGGGCCACGCATGCGCAGTAGGGAGGAGACAACGTTTTTTTTTCTGAGGCGGAAAAAAGTAGCGATTATCGCTGGTTTTGTTACAAAAGTAACGAAGATACCGATATTTATATAAAAAAGTAGTAGATGGCCAATAACCCGATTTTGTTATCAGCGATAAAGTAACGCGATAACTTATCGCGATAACGCCCAGCTATGCCGTTTTCCGATCCGAGCGATAGTTCTATCCGACTTAAGCATCTTGCACGGGAAAAATCACCCACTCATGAATACCTGGTTAACTTCTCTGTGGCATTGGAAGAGGCGTAGTGGGAGGGAGCCCGGTACGTTTAATTAAGAATATGGACCCATGAATACCCGGTTGATCTCTGTAGCCTTGAAAGACAGTCGTAGTGGGTGCCCGAGACGTTTAACAATATGGACCTAGGAGTGAATGATATGTAGAACTCATGCGGATGTCGTTGGGAGAGAGATACGTTTAAGAATATGGACCAAGGAGTAAATATAATGCATCACTCACCTGGATGTCGTTGGGGTAGTGCAGGGTGCGGGAGGAGGGCTCGGCGGGGTTGCAGAACGACCCGACATCCCCGAGCGCCAAGCAGGTCGGGATGCTGTACCTCATGAAACCTGCAACACACACACGCACGCACAGGTAGACAGGTAAGTAGATAAACAGATAAATATTAATAACCACATCCTGCAACACACACACACACACACACACACACACATAGATAAACAGACATATTAAATAGGCAGATCATTATACTTCTCCTCCTCCTCCTCCTCCTCCTCCTCCTACTACTACTACTACTACTACTACTACTACTACTACTACAACTGCTACTACTACTACTGCTGCTGCTACTAAAACATGCACACACACCTAACTCCTGTTTTTTCCTACTACTACTACTGCTACAACTACTACTACTACTGTTACTCACCCACGAGGCAGCAGGATTCGGGGCCGCAATGGAGGTTGTGGGTACAGTCCCCTAGACGTGTTCCCCCCCTCACCCCGGCCACCAGCACCAGCACCACCACGGCCATTGCCACCGCTGACCTGCCCGACATGTCTGCTGGGAGGAAGGGGGTATGAGAGAGACAAATACGTAGATGGATAGAGAAGTTGATAAATAGGTAGCTAGATAGGTAGATATACAGACATTTATATAGATAGAGATTGTGAGATAAGAGATACTAAACAGATGGATTAAAAGGTTGATAGGTATGTAGAGTTAAACAGATATGCAGATAGATTAGTACGTATAGATAGATAGATAAAGATTGTGAGATAAGAGGTAAATAGATGAATAGAAAGAAATATAGGTAGGTTGATAAGTAAGTAGGTAGATAGATCGGTAGATAAATAGAGATGTAGAGAGACAGATAGATTAATAAAGGAAAAAATATTGCTGGATAGAAAAATGATGGGTAGGAACAGGTAGATAAATAGATATACATAGATAGACAGGTAGGCAGATAGAACATGTAAATAGTTAAGGAAACATTTAGAAATCAAAACATAAACCATTGCAAGACCGCGAACACAAACAACAGGAAATGCTACATTGTAACCTCTTAAACATTAGATTTCTTAAACGGTGAAGGGAAATGAAGAATATAACCTCCCTTTCTTTCCTCTAATCAACCCTCACGCCAACATCCCTTCCACCCTCCGTCCACTCTTCTTTGGGCTTTGACACTTACGAAGACAGAACTCACTCTCCCTTACGCCCAAATCCCTTCCACCTATCCTCCACATCCCTTCCACCCATCTTCCACCCTTTGGATTTTGACACTTACGCAGACAAAACTCACTCACCCTTACGCCTAAATCCCTTCCACCCATCCTCCACCCTTTGGCCTTTGACACCTACGAAAGACAGAATCCACTCACCCTAAACCACCCCTTATACCTACCCACACATCCTTCCCTACGGACCTTTTCCTTAAACCACCAAAGAACTCACTCTTAGCTCTGCACACCCTTCTATCCTTAACTAACCTCATATACCCACCCACACATCCTCCTCCCTATATGGACCTTTCTATTTTACCCCCAAATACTCACTCATTCCTCTGCACATCTCCCTATCCTTAACGTACCTCATACACCTACCCACACATTCACCCCCTTACGCTCCTTTCCTTTACCCCCCAAAGCACTCACCTTCCGCTCTGCACACCCTTCTATTCTTAATTTACTCACCCCATCTCTATACGGTACCCATCTACAGGTCCTCCCCACTAATGCATCTTTCTTTAAACCCCACTCACTCACTTCTATGTAACTACGTGTATATATTTTTTACTGCATCATTTTTTTTATTAGTATTATTTTTTTTATCTTTCTCCTCTCTCTCTCTTCCATTCTTTTCTTCTTTACTCTTCCTTCATTTTCTCTTTCTTCCTCTCTTCATTCAAGCTTCTTTTCTTTCCTTCATTTTCTCGTACATTCAACTCTCCCTTCCTCACCCCTTACACCCACCCACACATCCCCCTATACGAACCTTTCCTTAAACTCCCAAACACTCACTTCTCACACTATACTTTGCACATCCTCTTATTCTTAACTCACCCCATACATCCACCCACACATCACACACTGTAAAACGTTTCCATCACTCACATCAACTAATTCCAAAGTCTCATAAAGGAGGTCAGTCGAGTTCTTATGAGTGTTTCCTCAGGTTCACGGAGCAGAGGAAGGATCAGACTACCAGAAGGGTCATAAAGCTACCCCTGGAAATGCCCCAAACTCCAATGAAAGGCTTGTCTACCAGAAGGGTCATAAAGCTACCCCTGGAAATGCCCCAAACTCCGATGAAAGCCTTGTCTACCAGAAGGGTCATAAAGCTACCCCTGGAAATGCCCCAAACTCCAATGAAAGGCTTGTCTACCAGAAGGGTCATAAAGCTACCCCTGGAAATGCCCCAAACTCCAATGAAAGGCTTGTCTACCAGAAGGGTCATAAAGCTACCCCTGGAAATGCCCCAAACTCCAATGAAAGGCTTGACTACCAGAAGGGTCATAAAGCTACCCCTGAAAATGCCCCAAACTCCGACGAAAGCCTTGTCAACCAGAAGGGTCATAAAGCTACCCCTGGAAATGCCCCAAACTCCAGTGAAAGGCTTGTCTACCAGAAGGGTCATAAAGCTACCCCTGGAAATGCCCCAAACTCCGATGAAAGCCTCGTCAACCAGAAGGGTCATAAAGCTACCCCTGAAAATGCCCCAAACTCCAATGAAAGCCTTGTCAACCAGAAGGGTCATAAAGCTACCCCTGGAAATGCCCCAAACTCTAATGAAAGCCTTGTCAATCAGAAGGGTCATAAAGCTACCCCTGGAAATGCCCCAAACTCCGATGAAAGCCTTGTCAGCTATGTGCGCTTAAGTGACGATATGTTTGACCCTTTAACAGCTAAGTACTCACTCACTCCTCTGTACATCCTTTACATCCACGCCCACGCCAACAGTGACTCCTACGCCTGCACCACACCGCACTGACGCCATCCTCAAGCCACATACCTTACGCCACGCACCCATACCATCACTCATGCCACACCTGATGTCACCAGCACCTACGCCCACTCTCCTCCTCCTCCTCCTCCTCTATCTCCTCCTCCTCCTACGTGTGAAGGGTGAGAGTTACGTCCTTCCAGTAAAGTTGAACAAGGACGGGTTTTCCAAGACACTCTCTCTGAATCTCTCTTGAGTGGGATAGGACAGAGGAAGTGAGCAGTTGGTGGGATGAGGGTCGTGGTGGTGGTGTGCGGGGTGAGTGGAGGGGAGGGGGAGGTGGTGGTGGTGGTTCAGGTGGGGTGGGGGGGGTGGAGGTAGGGTGACGTGTGTGTGTGTGTGTGTGTGTGTGTGTTTTGACGCGTATTAAGTCACTCAGCGTTGTATTTCGGAGGACGACTGACAACAACAGCAACAACAACAACAACAACAACAACAACAACAAAAGCACGTTCCCTTTCCTCAAGACCAAGGGAGCGTGTCAAGGTATATTTATTTTTACGAGGAGGAAATGCCTCTCCGAACAACATCAACAACAACAACATCAACAACAATAACAACAGCAACAACTAGAAACATAAGTGAGGCATTTGTCTATCGCTGTCCGTTCGTTTTAAACACTTCAACAAGCTGCGGCGTAAAAAAAAAAAAAAAAAAAAAAAAAAAAAAAATCTAAAAAACAAACCTTACTTGTACTTTTTCTGTTGTCAAAGTTTATTATAATTTTTTTTTATCTACCTGAGTACGCTTCACGAGCCTCACTATTACTTTTTTCTGTTTGCCAAGTTGCATTATTTTTTTTTATCTAACTTAATACGCTTTACACCTGTCTCATTGCGTATGGTTGGCGAAGCGTTGCGTTAAAAGGAAGGGAGGGAGGGAGTAGGGTAAGGTGCGGAAAAAATAGGAATGGCAGACAAAGGGAAGGGAAGGGATGAGGAAGGGAAAGGAATGATAGAAAAGGTAAGGTCTAGAAGGGAAGGAAGGAGGAAGGGAAGGAATGGTAGAAAAGGTAAGGTCGAGAAGGGAAGGAAGGAGGAAGGGAAGGAAGGGTAGAAAAAGGTAAGGTCTAGAAGGGAAGGGAGGAGGAAGGGAAGGAAGGGTAGAAAAAGGTAAGGTCTAGAAGGGAAGGGAGGAGGAAGGGAAGGAAGGGTAAAAAAAGGTAAGGTCTAGAAGGGAAGGGAGGAGGAAGGGAAGGAAGGGTAAAAAAAGCTAAGGTCTGGAAGGGAAGGGAGGAGGAAGGGAAAGAAGGGCAGAAAAGATAAGGTCTAGAAGGGAAGGGAGGAGGAAGGGAAAGGAAGGATAAAAAAAGGTAAGATCTAAAAAGGAAGGAAAAGGAAAGGATGCCAAGGATAGAGTGGAACTGAAGGAAAGGAAAAGGATAGGAAGAGTAAAGTAAGACAAGGGAAGGCTAGGAGGGGAAATGACATGATACGCAATCCTATTAATTATCTTTCCGTGGTGTTACTAACTGAACCTCTTTTTGTCTTCTTTTGTGTTTTCTTTCTCCTCCATCTCGCTCTTGACATGGTTTGCGTAACGCCGGTCAAGGATAGGAAGGAAAATAACACGGTATACGCAATCCTATACTTTTCTGCGGGGGTTGAAATCTGTTTATATTTTTTTTCCTTACTTCTTGTGTGTTTTCTTTCCACTCTATCTGATTCTTGTCATGGTTTGCGTAACGCCGGGTCAAGGATAGGAAGGAAAATAACACGGTATACGCAATTCTATACTTTTCTGTGGGGGTTGATATCTGTTTATATTTTTTTTCCTTACTTCTGTTGTGTTTTCTTTCCGCTCCATCTGGTTCTTTTCATGGTTTGCGTAACGCCGGGTCAAGGATAGGAAGGAAAATAACACGGTATACGCATATCTAACATTTTCTGTGGGGGTTGATATCTATTTCTATTTTTTTTCCTTACTTCTGTTGTGTTTTCTTTCCGCTCCATCTCGCTTTTGTTATGGTTTGGCTACTGGGAAGGATCTAATAATTATAATGATCGGTATTAGACGCTTCCGCCTCTCAAATCAACTCTTTCCAAAGGCCAAAAATCAGAAAGTTGGAAAGTTTCATTTAGTCGGCGCAACATCTGAGGCCATATGCCGGAGAGAGACAGAAGGGGAAGGAATTATAGGAGACCAAAAAACGGAGAGTGATCCTGTTCTCAAGTGTGCTTTTCACGTTCATGGTACATAAACTTCGTCAGACTACCACCAGGGGCACACAACTACACATGGAAAGACCCACAACTCCTACGAAAGCCTTGTCAACTGTGTGTACCAAAAAAGGAGATTAATCGGGTCTCATGAGTGCTTTTCACGTTCACGGTACAGAAGCTTCGTCAGACTACCACCAGGGGCACACAACTACACATGGAAAGAACCACGACTCCTACGAAAGCCTTGTCAAATAATGTGTGTGCTGGGGCGTCGAAGCGGTTAAAGATATGACCCTCAGCAAGTCGAGAAGGAAGGATGCTCTCACCATTCACAGGGCGGCACACACCAAGACCTTCACGGCTGACTCATCTTCACCACCATGGTCATTGGTATTCCCTCGCCGTTCCCTCGAGCCTTAACCGCGATCAGTGCATTTACGCATCAGACAGACAAAGGCAGGAGCGATAGACGATGTGATAAATGAAGTATAATAAGAAGTATCAAGATTTCTGGCCGAGTGAAGCAACAATTAATAGAGATTTTCAAAACGGGGGAAGTGCGGTTCGGTGAGGTTGCGGTTGGGTTGACGTTGGATTGAGGTTGATGTTGGTTGAGGTTAGGTTGAGGTTGGTTGAGGTTGGGTTGAGGGTGGCTGAGGTTGGGTTGAGGTTACGGTTGGGTTGGGGTTAAGTTTGGGTTGAGGATGCGTTTGGGTTGAGGTTGGGTTGAAGATGAGGTTGGGTTGAGGTTGGGTTGAAGTTGGGGTTGTGTTGAGGTTGAGGGTGAGGTTGGGTTGAGATTGAGGTTGGTTTGAGGTTGAGATTGAGGTTGGGTTGAGGATGCGGTTGGGTTGAGGTTGAGGTTGAGGTTGGGTTAAGTTTAGGTTGAAGATGCGGTTGGGGTGAGGTTGCGATTGGGTAGAGGTTGCGATTGGGATGAGGTTGCGATTGAGTTGAAGTCGCGGTTTGGTTGTTGCGGTGGGCATCAGCGGGACCAGGTTGAGGGTAACATCCGGGTCACCGCTGCACACCTTCCCATTTTAGGACCAGCCGGCGGGGGAGGATGAGCACCGGGGTGGGCGTGTCGGGGCGTGCTGCGTCTGCCCTGCCCCGACCCACCCCGACCAGTGCCCAGATCGACCCGGATTCCGAGGGGATGACGCCACGGGTACTCGTCTGGGCGCAACAACCCCAGCAACGAGGTACCGACGATGACGAAGAAACAGTTGTTGGGGTACAATGATATATAAACAGGACACTAGTAAAGGAAAATAATGATAGACAGGATGATGAAAAATAAAGAAGTGTGGGTACGATAATAAGCAAACAGGACACCAGTCAACGAAAATACTGATAGACAGGATGATGAAAAATAAAGAAGTGTGGGTACGATAATAACCAAACAGGACTCTAGTAAACGAAAATAAACAATGACAGACAGGACGGTGATAAACAGACAGGTGTGGAGGTAGAATAATTAACAAACAGGACACGAGTAAAGATAATGAACAGTGATAAACAGGACAATGATGAACAAACAGGTGTGGAGGCATGATGATGAACAAGCATTACACCAACAAGAACAAGTACGTGTAAGCTGTCTATCAGTATGACTCGTCTCTAATTCGCTTTCTGGAGGAGACATATGAGGCGGCTAAATAATAAAAAAAGGTATAATATGTGATTCCAACCAACCCACCCCCCCACACACACACACACACACACACACACACACACAAACAAACTCCTTCAGTGACGCAAATGACTTATAAGATCAAAAGCAACAGGTAGCATAAGAGATTCAACCTACCTTCGTTTCGTCCACTAGAAGATACGAGTGTGGCAAACCCAGAGATCACCACCACACACACACACACACAGACACACAAGGAGACTACGGTTGGTATTGTCAGATGCTCCCACCCCTTACACCAACTATTTCCAAAGCCCAAAAAGGAGGTTAATCGAATTCTAATGAGTGTTTTTTTAAGTTCACGGTACAGAAGAAGGCTCAGACGACCACTAGGGTCATAAAAGTACCCCTGGAAATGCCCTAAACTCCCACGGAAGACTAGTAAATTACGTGTTCTTGGCCCCAGAAATGTTTAAAAATATGGTCCTACAAGTGCGTAAGGGGCAGATAAAACATAAAAACAAACAAACAGGTAGTAAGAGATTCCAACCCACCTCTTCGTAGGACACAGATGATACGAAGTCAGGAAACACCACCACACACACGGACCCACACAAACACACAGGGAGAGCAAGTGCGGCCTTCGAGTGGTGTCTGGATGGCTGCTCTTTATCCTGACGCCTCGCTGAGCACTGAGTGAGGGAGGACACGCGGGACCCTCACTTATGTATGCACTGCCAGCTGACCGGCCCCAACGACACCACCCCCTCGCTTCACCCTCACCCCGGCATCACCCCTTACATCAACCTGCCCACGTCCCCACCACTCACCCCAGTCACCCCAGCCTACCCGTGTGCCTCCCGTCCCTGCCTCGTCACCCCGCCACCTCCAGAAGGAAACACACGGGTCCGGCATGCAAATCTAGAGCGTCGAGGAGCCGTGGAAGGAACAAAGGTCGGTATTCTCAGACGCTTCCCCCTCTCATGTCATCTATTTCCAAAGGCTAAAATGGAGTTTAATCCAGTTTCCATGGGTGTTTTTCACGTTTAAGGTACAGAAGAGGGGTCAAACTATCCCCAGGGTCATAAATGTACCTCTGGAAATGCCCAATGCCCCTTCAAAAACCCTGTCAAATGTGAGGGTGTAAGTGGCGAAGGGTTTGAGAATATGGTCCAAAAGGAATTGAAGTGTAGCCATGCAGAGAAAATATGCGACGTGGGTGAATGGGGTCAGACCAAGATGGGGTTTTCCTGGCTTTTCCCACGTGGATTCTTGAGAACTATTGGCCTGTTTCTTGTCTTCGTTTGAATTTTATGCTTCTCTATCTTGTGTTTTTATCATTTCCTTTTCTTCTTTTGCTTTATTTTCTTCTTCCTCCTCATTTTCTTTTTTCTTAGTTCCTTATGCTCCTTCTTCCCTCTTTATCATCATTGTCTTCTCTATCTTTATCTTGTGTTTTTATCATTTCCTTTTCTTCTTTTGCTTTATTTTATTCTTCCTTCCCATTTTCTTTTTTCTTAGTTTCTTATGCTCCTTCTCCCCTCTTTCTTCTGCCGTTTCTTTGTTTTCTTGATCTTCTTTTTTTTCATCTTTTGCTTTATCTTCTTCTTTCTTCTTTTTTTCAATTATCATCATCATCACCATCATTTACCTCCCCCTCCTCCTCCTCCTCCTCCTCCTCTTCCTCCTCCTCCTCCTCCGCGCACTTCCGTCTTCCTCATTTGGGGAAACACGAAGATGAGACGTAAAAAAGAAAAAAAAATATCGGTGGGGAATTCAACCATTTCAGACAAGCGTAAGGTGGGATATTGGAACTTACTTACCCCCACCCCCCTCTCTCTCTCTCTCTCTCTCTCTCTCTGCGGATGTAAGAGAAAGTAGGACATGGTGGAGAGTTTTCTTTGGAGAGAGAGAGAGAGAGAGAGAGAGAGAGAGAGAGAGAGAGAGAGAGAGAGAGAGAGAGAGAGAGAGAGAGAGAGAGAGAGAGAGAGAGAGAGAGAGAGAGAGAGAATGGGTCACCGGAAACAACAAACGAGGAAAACGATATCACACACACACACACACACACACACACACACACACACACAGAGCACAAACAAACAACAACAGACAAACATAAACCAGTAAGTGATCGTGTCAGGAACAGGGAAAATAAATCTAAAAAAAGCAGAAAAAAAAATGTGGGAAAAAGATGTTAACAAATAAAGAGGAAGTGAAGTAATATTATACGAGGAAAATGCGTCTTCTCCTTCTTTTTTTTTTTCTTCTTCTTTATTTTTCATCTCATTGTCTACTTATTTCTTCTTCATTCAAATTACATAAGGAGTCTGAACGAGGTCTTTCTTTTTTGTTTCTCCTCCTCCTCCTCCTCCACCTCCTCCTCCTCCTCCCCGTCGACACGTGTGGAGTCGACACCAGGTGGAAAAAAAAAAGATAACACTAGTAACCGCCTGTACCGGATATATATATGTGTGTGTGTGTGTGTGTGTGTGTGTGAGAGAGAGAGAGAGAGAGAGAGAGAGAGAGAGAGAGAGAGAGAGAGAGAGAGAGAGAGAGAGAGAGAGAGAGAGAGAGAGAGAGAGAGAGAGAGAGAGAGAGAGAGAGAGAGAGAGAGAATGATAATAATAATAATAATAATAATAATAATAATAATAATAATAATAATAATAATAATAATAATAATAATAATAATAATAATAATAATAAAAATAAAGCTAACAAAGAAGAAAAAGAAGAAGAAGAAGAAGAAAAGAAGAAGAAGAAGAAAGAATGTTGTAAGTGTAAGCATCCTGGAAGTCAAGATCAAGGACAAACAGGAGGAGGAGGAGGAGGAGGAGGAGGAGTAGTGAGTAACGAGTAATGCTGAGAAGTAAGACGTAAGGGAGCAGGTTTGTGAAAGAAAGAAAAAAATATATAAAAAAATAAAAATGAGGAAAGACTGAAATTTTATGACAAAACAAAAAACAAAAAACAAAACAAAAAACAAAAAGAACGAAGGAACGCAACTAAATTAAACAGTGAGGAAGATGAAGAATGAAAGGCGAAATGAGTAAAAAAAGGTGAGTGGATGGATGAATGAAATACCTGGTGAGAGAGGAAGTGAGTGAATGAATATTGATAATCTAAGAACAGGAAGAAAACATTACGGGAATAGGAACAGGGGAAGAGGAGAAGGAAGAAGAAGAAGGAGAAGGAGAAGAAGAAGGAAGAAGAAGAAGGAGAAGGAGAAGAAGAAGGAAGAAGAAGACAGTAGGCGAATAGGAACAGGGGAAGAGGAGAAGGAAGAAGAAGGAGAAGGAGAAGAAGAAGGAAGAAGAAGACAGTAGGCGAATAGGAACAGGGGAAGAGGAGAAGGAAGAAGAAGAAGGAGAAGGAGAAGAAGAAGAAGAAGAAGACAGTAGGCGAATAGGAACAGGGGAAGAGGAGAAGGAAGAAGAAGAAGGAGAAGGAGAAGAAGAAGAAGAAGAAGACATTAGGGGAGAAGGAAGAAGAAGAAGGAGGAGAAGAAGAAGAAGAACAGGGGAAGAGGAGAAGGAAGAAGAAGAAAAAGGAGAAGAAGAAGGAGAAGAAAGCGTTAGGCGTATAGGAACTGAGGAAGAGGAGAAGGAAGAAGAAGAAAAAGAAGAAGAAGAAGAAGGAAGAAGAAGACGTTAGGCGTGCAGGAAGTGAGGAAGAGGAGAAGGAAGAAGAAAAAGGAGGAGAAGAAGAAGAAGGAGAAAGCGTTAGGCGTATAGGAACTGAGGAAGAGGAGAAGGAAGAAGAAGAAGAAAAAGGAGAAGAAGAAGAAGGAGAAAAAGAAGAAGAAGAAGAAAGGAAGAGGAAGAAAAAAGAATAAGATTAATAAGAAGGAGAAGAAGAAGAAGAAGACGATGAAGAAGATGAATACGAAGAAGAAGAAGAAGAAGAAGAAGGAGAAAAAGAAGAAGAAGAAGAAGAAAAAGAAAGGAAGAGGAAGAAAAAAGAATAAGATTAATAAGGAGAAGCAGAAGAAGACGATGAAGAAGATGAATACGAAGAAGAAGAAGAAGAAGAAGAAGGTCAAGAAGGTCAACAAGAACAGCAGCAACAACAACAACAACAACAACAACAACAATACAAGAAGGAAGAAAAAGGCGAGTAGAAGAAAAAAAGAATTAAAAACAAACGAAGAAAATAAAGAAAAATAGGAGAGCGGATAAAGAGGTAAGCAAAATATAGGTAATCACAAAGAAGACAACCATAAAAAAATAAGAAGAAAAAACAAGAAAAAACAAGAAAAATCCCAAAAACAAAAACAAAACGAAGACAAAGAAGGAAGAAAGAGAGGTGACAAAACACGGATAAAGGGGTAAGTAGGAGAGATTAAGCAAGGTAAGTCCCCCGTCAATTAACTCACCTGGAAAAGAGAAGGAGACAAAACAAAAACAAAACAAATAAAATAAAACAAAACACTAAAGCTTACTCATCGAATTCCCCAAAAGAGTGACGAAGGAGAATAAAAATAATAAAATAGGAGAAGAAAAGGATAAGAGAAGAAGGACAACAACAACAACGACTACTACAACAATAACAACAACAACAGCAATACAAAAAAATATGACAAAAAGAAGAAAAAAGAAGAAAAAAGGAGAAGGAAAAGAAGAAAAGAAGAAGAAAGAGAAGAAAGACAAAAACGAAGAAAAGAAGAAGAGAAGAAAAAAAGGAGAAGAAAAAAAAAGAAAAGAAGAAAGAAGGACAACAACAATAACGACTATAACAACAACAATAACAACAATACAAAAATAACAACAACAATAACAATACAAAAAAACAAGACAAAAAGAAGAAAAAAGAAGAAAAGAGAAGAAAAATAAGAAAAGAAGAAAAAAGGAGAAGGAAAAGAAGAAAAGAAGAAGAAAGAGAAGAAAACAAGAAGAAAAGGAGAAGATAAAGAAGAAGAAAAGAAGAAAGAGGACAACAACAACAATCACTACAACAACAACAACAACAACAATACAAAAAATAAGACAAAGAGAAGAAAAGGAGAAGAAAAAGAGGAAGAAAAGAAGAAAGAGAAGGACAACAACAACAACAACAACAACCACTACAACAATAGCAACAACAACACCAATACAAAAAATAAGACAGAAAAGAAGAAAAAAGAGGAAAAATAAGGGAAAAAAAAGAAGAGCGGGGGCTTCCTCTGGCTCACTAACCCCCCCCCCCCAACCCCCAAGGACCAACGTGACGGAGAGGAGTACTGAGGCCACGCGCACCTCAACCACACTCCCCCCTCCCCCCGACCCCCCCCGCAACCTCACCTTTACTTTTTCTAACCTGTGTGACGCGCGAGTGAGAGTCCAACAACAACAACAACAACAACAACAACAACCACAACAACAACAACAACAACAACAATGATGGCGATAAGGTAATGACAATGCGGGAAAAGGGAAAAGGGAAAGGGCTCGTGTTGCATTTAAATTCCCTTTGTTTTTTTTTCGTCACAATGGAACGTTAATCAAATGAGCTTTCTATCCTGTGTTACGCGGTTATGAGGTAGTGAATAGGGGGGGGAGGGGGAGGGAGGGAGGGAGGGGGGGACATAGGGATGGAAGGAGAATGAGAGGGAGAATGAGAGAGAGAGAGAGAGAGAGAGAGAGAGAGAGAGAGAGAGAGAGAGAGAGAGAGATTACTGAACTAGTATTCTAAGTTGTCATATTAAATTTTGTTCTACTCTAATCATCATATTCAATTCACTATTATTATTATTATTATTATTATTATTATTATTATTATTATTATTATCATTATTATTATTACCATTACTACTACTACTACTACTACTACTAATACTAATACTACTACTGCTACCAAACAAATATATAAGTTCAAAATGAAAAATAAATAAAGGAAAAGGAACACAAGAGCAAATGAAGGAGGAGCACAAATGAATAATGGAGAGCTTAAGAGAGGAAGCAATGAATAAAATGACATACAAAAAGGAGGAAAAATTATTGAAAGAAGGAAGAAAGAAAGAGGAGAGAAGAAGAGGAGGCACAGAGAAGCGTAGCCGGGGACGTCCTCTGCTTGCCTTCCTCCTCCTCCTCCTCCTCCTCCTCCTTCTTCTCCTCCTCCTGTCCCTCTTCACATCTGCCACGCGCCGATACACGTCTTCTCTTCCTCCTTATTCTCTTCCTACTTTTTTTTCTCTACATTCTTCCCTTCCTTTTTCTCCTCCTTTCATTCCCCTTTCCTATTTCCCTCTTCTTTTTTCTCCTCCTCCTTCGGTTCATTTTACCTCTCCTTCCATCCCCATTTTTCTTCTTTTTCTTCTTCTTCTCTATATCCCTCCCCTTATTTTTACTCCTCTTCTTTCTTCACTCATTTTACTCCTCTTTCCATCCCTTATTCTTATCTTCTCCTTCATCTCTCTCTTCACTTCCTCCCATCCCCCATTTCGTTATCTCCTCCTCCTCCTCTTCCTCCTCCTTCTGCAACATCTATTAGCTTTTATTCTACTCCCGCACTGATCCAGGACGTCCGGGATGAGGAGGAGGAGGAGGAAGAGGAGGAGGAGGAGGGGGAGGAGGAGGTATCATCGGTTCGGGGAAGGTGTGTGGATCTCCCCGTCTCGCCTCACGCCCCAGCGGTCACCAGGAGTGTTCTACAGCCTTGGGTCTCTGTGTTTGTGTCCTTAGTGAGCGCCGAGCCATCAAGGGACCCAGGGCCACATCCTAAGCACACATATTTGGCAAGGCTTTCGTAGTGTTTTGGCCATTTCCAGGGGTAGCTTAATGACCCTGGTGGTAGTTTGACAATATTTGGCAAGGCTTTCATAGCGTTTTGGGCATTTCCAGGGGTAGCTTAATGACCCTGGTGGTAGTTCGACAATATCTGGCAAGGCTTTCGAAGCGTTTGGGGCATTTCCAGGGGTAGTTTAATGACCCTGGTGGAGTTTGACCCTTCTGTACCATGAACCTAAAAAAACGCTAATTAGAACCCGATTGATCTCCTATTTTTGGCCTTTGAAAATAGGTGATGTAGGAGGCGAAAGCGTCCCATATTATTGACCCCATGGCCGCTGATGATGACGAAGACGACGATGACGAGGACGACTACAATCATCAATGCCAAAGAGAGAGAACAGATGAACAAATGAATGATGAGAACGATATGAATGACGACGATGACCAAGGAGCTGACGGAGGTTAAAAAGAGATCATAATATTAGTAAAGAATGGTAGTAGTAGTAGTAGTAGTAGTAGTAGTAGTAGTCGTAGTAGTGATAGTCGTTGTTGATACTTAGATTAGTAGAACGATCTTATAATAGGGTCATTTGTGATTAGCGATGACGGTAAAAGAGGTTGGTTAAAAGGTGATTGATGGCCAAAATTGATGATTATAGGAGTTGTTTGAAGGTTGTAGTGAAGATAAACTAATATAAAACCCATTACTCTTGCCAATAGGTCCTTAGATGGCAATGAAGGAAGGAAGGAATGAAGGAAGGGAAGAAGGAAGTGGAGTAGAGAAGGAGAGAAAGAAGAGGAAGATTGAAGGAAGGAAGGAAGGGAAGAAGGAAGATTGAAGGAGACAGGGAAGAAGGAAGAGGAAGATTGAAGGAGACAGGGAAGAAGGAAGAGGAAGATTGAAGGAGACAGAGAAGATGAAAGAGGAAGATTGAAGGAGACAAGGAAGAAGGAAGAGGAAGATTGAAGGAGACAGGGAAGAAGGAAGAGGAAGATTGAAGGAGACAGGGAAGAAGGAAGAGGAAGATTGAAGGAGACAGGGAAGAAGGAAGAGGAAGATTGAAGGAGACAGGGAAGAAGGAAGAGGAAGATTGAAGGAGACAGAGAAGATGAAAGAGGAAGATTAAAGGAGACAGGGAAGAAGGAAGAGGAAGATTGAAGGAGACAGGGAAGAAGGAAGAGGAAGATTGAAGGAGACAGGGAAGAAGGAAGAGGAAGATTGAAGGAGACAGGGAAGAAGGAAAAGAGAAGAGAAGAAAAAGGAGTAGGAAAACGATATAAACAAACAAAAAAACAAAAACAAAATAAAAACTCAGTGAAGTCTCCATATTAGTCATCCATAATACCACCTAAAACCGAATCAAAGAAAACCATGAAGTGAAGGTAGACTAATAAAAACCCATTACTCTTGCCAGCAGGTCAGGGATGGCGAGGAGGCAAGGAGGGAAACACCACAAAGGGAATATTCTGCACCATAACGGACGGCGATGATTGGCGGAGGCGAGTGTGACGTCAGAGCCCATCCACCAATCAGGTCTGCTTAGCTACAGTGTTACCAAGATAGTTGTTGTCACTGTGAAAAGATAAAGATAGGAAGCGATAAATAGATATATAGATGAATAGAGATAGGGAGATAGATAAATAGATAGGTAAATATAGATAGATAGATAGATAGAGGACTAATTAGATAGATTTACAGAGAGAGAGAGAGAGAGAGAGAGAGAGAGAGAGAGAGAGAGAGAGAGAGAGAGAGAGAGAGAGAGAGAGAGAGAGAGAGAGAGGCAAGTATTCCCCAGATAACATTTTTTTTCTTCATTGACCTTATTCAAATCATCTTCTTGGGTCAGGGTCACGTAATTCCCCGAGTTCAACCCCCCCCCCGCTCACTCTCTCTCTCTCTCTCTCTCTAAGGATGAGATTAGGGTTTGTAAGGCTTCTCTTCTACAACCTAATGATTAAGTTACGTCAGTGGATCAAGGAGGGGTGGGGGTGGGGGCAAGGTGGGAGGGGAGGGGGGGGTAAGGAGTCCACGTGATTGGAAGGTCAAGTGGAAGGTGGGTGGATGGAGGGAAAAAAGGGAAGGGAAGGAAGGAGGAAGGGGACGGGAAGGAAAGAAGTGGAGGGGAGAATGAAGGAAGGAAGGGAAGGAAAGAGGGAAGAGGTTGGAAGATCAAAGGAGGCAGGGGAGAAGGAAGAGAGGAGAGAGGAACGAGGAAGAAGGAAGATAAAAATTTGGAAGAAAGAGGGAAGAAGGGAAGAGGAGGGAAGGAGATAAGGAGGAGGGGAAGGGAGAAGGAGAAGAAAAAAAGAAGAAGGAAGGAAGAAGGAAGTGGAGGAAAGAAGGTTACAAGGAGGAGGAGGAGGAGGAGGAGGAGGAGGAGGAGGAAGAACAAAGGGAAGGAGGTGTGTGGAGAGATTGAGACAAAAAAAAAAAAAAAAAGCACCAAGTTCAAGTCCAAGGTCTCTCTCTCTCTCTCTCTCTCTCTCTCTCTCTCTCTGTCCATTCCAATTCAGAGATCAAGTTATATGGAAGAAAAAGGATATGGGAGGAGGAGGAGGAGGAGAAGGAGGAAGAGGAGGAGAAGGAAGAGGAGGAGGAGAAGGAGGAGGAAGTACTCATTCTAATTCAGATAAATGAACATAAGGTTGAGAAGGGAGAGTTGTGGGAGGAGGAGGAGGGGGAGGAGGAGGAAGAAGAGGAGGAGGAGGAGGAGGAGGCAGAGGAGGAGGAGGAGGAGAAAGAGGATCTACGTATATGATATTGCGAAGTGGTTTCCCAGGAGATATTTCAATAATAATAATAATGATAAATATAATAATAATAATAATAATAATAATAATAATAATAATAATAATAATAATAATAATAATAATAGGAAACAAACAAGAACAACAACAACATCAACAACAACTACTACTACTACTACTACTACTACTACTACTACTACTACCACTACTACTACTATTACTATTACTACTACTACTACCACTACTACTACTACTACTACTACTACTACAACTACAGAAAATTTCATCATCTCTCATCAATCTCCATTTAGAACCTTCTTCCTCTGATATATAACATAGCTAGGTTCCCCCCTAACCAGATTCAGCTAGCAACCTTATATTTCCTCGTGGGCACCATCCGCCTCACCATCTTTCATCATCCGTCACCATCAATACCACCACCAGCTGCGTCTTCCCTCTCTTTCTCTCTGCCTCACTATCATCGTCACCTTCAGCATCTTTCATCACTTTCATCCTTTATCATCTTCCATTTCACCATCAAGATCACTCTACTAACCGTCACTTCCTCTCTCTCTCTCTCTCTCTCTCTCTCTCTGCGTCACCACACCACACCATTATTCATATCATCCGTCACCACCGCCAGCCACCACTTCCTCCGTCCTGTCTCTGCATCATCACCATCATCACCATCCACTTCCTATCATTCTCTCTGCATCATCATCACCATTCTGTGCCACTGCCATCCGCGTCACCATCCAGGTCACACACACGGAACAGAAGACAGTCGAGAGTAACACACAGACAGACACAGACAGACACAGAAACAGTCACCCATACAAAGGTCACAGACAGAATCACAGACAGCAAAACATGTGTAAACAAACAAAACAAAGGTATAAACAAACAACAAACAAACAAACCAAAGAGCTGTAAACAAACTAACGAAACAAACAGCTGACAAGGAGGGGAAAATAAACGCCTGTAAACACAAAAATTATAGACAGACATATCAACAGACCCACAGACAAAGGCAACACAGACACAGACATATTAAAGACCACAGACAAAGATAAAGATAGACGGTTACAGACAGACAGACCTACGTACGGAGCCATAGACAGTTGAGGGTTATACAGACAGACACACAGACAGCCGAAGGTCACACAGACAGAGACAGACAGTAAAAGTTCTCGAGTGTCGATAATGAAGGTATAATTATGTCAAGGAAAGGCGGGAAGAATTGGTAACCTTAGACTCCCTCTGTCTCTCCCTCTCTCTCTCGGAAGCACAATAGGATGCACAAACTCACTATTATTATTATTATTATTATTATTATTATTATTATTATGATGATGATGATGATGATGATGATGATGACTCCGTTCACCTCCGTTACCTTATTTAGCGAAAGTTACTTAATATTCATGGCTTAAGAATGTTTGTCGGGGGAAATACCTTGAGAGAGAGAGAGAGAGAGAGAGAGAGAGAGAGAGAGAGAGAGAGAGAGAGAGAGTAATGATGCAATGATGGTTTGAGGTTATATTTTTATCTATCTTTTTATTATTAACTTTTTATATAATTCGCTGTCTATCGAATCTTGCTTTATTCCTGCTTCTGGCTCTGTTAAAATAATGTCTTTTTTTTCTTTCGTTGATGCGCAATAGACCAACACTGCCTTTTATATTTTCCTTCTTCCTTTAATTATTTTTTATTTTAGTTTCTTTTCTTCATTCTTTTACTTGTGTTGGATTATTTCTGTTCATGTTTTTCTGAATTTTCTTTTTTTTTTCTCTTTCTGACGCTTCTTTTTTTGTTGTTGTATTTTGTTTTGTTTTCTTCATTTTTTTTTGTCATTTAGTTTTTGCTGTTTTATCATTTTATTTTTCTTCGTTTTCCTTTTTTCTCTTTCTGATGCATTTTAATTTTTGTTGTATTAATTTTTTCCTTCATTATCTTGTTTTATTTTTCTGTTGTATTATTTTCATTTTTTCTTCATTAACATTTTTTTGTCGCCCATATTGCAGTACTATTTTCATTTTTTTCTTTATTATCCTTTTTTCTGTGACTTCTTTTTTTGTTTTTGTTGGGTTGGTAATGGGACTGGTGGATAGGGGAAGGGTTAGTAATGGGACTGGTGGATAGGAAAAGGATTGGTAATGGGACTGGTGGATAGGGGAAGGGTTGTTAATGGGACTGGTAGATAGGGGAAGGGTTGGTAATGGGACTGGTGGATAGGGGAAGGGTTGGTAATGGGACTGGTGGAGAGGGGAAGGGTTGGTAATGGGACTGGTGGATAGGGGAAGGATTGGTAATGGGACTGGTGGATAGGGAAAGGATTGGTAATGGGACTGGTGGATAGGGGAAGGGTTGGTAATGGGACTGGTGGATAGGGGAAGGATTGGTAATAGGACTGGTGGATAGGGGAAGGGTTGGTAACGGGACTGGTGGATTGGGGAAGGGATAGGGAATGGAATGGTGGAAAGCGGAATGGACTGAATATGGACTGGTGGATAGTGGAAGGGTTGGTGATATACCCGGCGACTATAAACCCAGGCTCATAAAATATACTGCCAGACGTAATGCCATGTGAATTTGAGAGGCCATTCCGAATTTTGTTGACGTCGTGCAGTGGGTGTGAATAGAGTAAGTTTAGAGATGACTGTCTCGGTGTCATGCGAAGCTGGCGTGGGATGATGTTTTAATCTATACAAAGAAAACAACCGACCTGCGTGTGTGGGTGTAAGTATGTGTGGGATTCGGTGTGCTCGTGTGTGTGGGGGTGAAAGACATAGAGACAGACAAAGACAGAGAAACAGCGACAGAATGACAAACTGAGAGGCGGACAGCGATGTAAGGAATCATCAAAGCGCGAGATTGAGAGGTTGACAAGCAAGCAAGCAGAAAGATGTTGGCTCTCCTTACTACTGGTGACGGGTACAAACTATCCTAAGGGCGCGAATGTAAAACAAGGACAAACTCTGCCTGCAAACAATAACCAAGAAAGATGTGGGGTGGCTGAAAGATAAGCTGCCAGAAGGTGCGCGGTTGACGGGAAAATGTGCATACGAGGCAGTAAGGATGTGTTGGTAGAACTGAGATGTTACAAGCAGGTGATGATGTTTGGATGACCCGTTAAACAAGTTATGATGATGAGAGAGAGAGAGAGAGAGAGAGAGAGAGAGAGAGAGAGAGAGAGAGAGAGAGAGAGAGAGAGAGAGAGAGAGAGAGAGAGAGAGAGAGAGAGAGAGTGTGTGTGTGTGTGTGTGTGTGTGTGTGTGTGTGTGTGTGGTGAAAATACGCCTCATTCCTCCACTTCCAACATCAACTGAAGCCTAACGTAAACTAAAAACAAACCCTCTATTAATATTTCAGCTTCTTAACAATCCCTCGACCATATTAGTCTATCATACGCGGCGTGAAAACCAGCTGATCACAAGTGCGTCAAGATCTATCGAGGTTATCCCCTGCTCAACGCGCGCTGCAAAGTCATCCCCGTATTACCCAATCACCTTTACGTTGCTATTTGCGTTGACAGGGGCTTCGCGGGGGCAGCATGGGTCCCATTCCCCCGCCTGACCTCGTGAATAATGTGGCGTTTCGGTACACAGCAGCAGCAGCAGAAGAGGAGGTTCGTTCAACATTCGGGGACGCCTGTCAGAGCTTCTCGGCGTATATATTAATGAACGGGGACAGAGTGGCGAGACGCGCCTACTCGTGGCTTACATTTGAAGTGGATTATTGAACTGTAGTAGACCAAGGTTATGCATGTATAGGTCTTCCTTTATAGCTTGGCGCACGTGAACGGAAGCTGGATTTATACAAGGAGACAAAAATGCCTTACGTGTAGATTTATATTACCTAAAAATTGTGACTCTTTGGAACTGGAGGCGACGTTAACTGGGGGTGGAACAACACGATGCCCGTTTATATACTTGTTTTACATTTGTGGCGGTTTACTGAACTGAGGCAGACCGACGTTATGTATGCAGGTCTTCCTTTAAAACCTGGCTCTCCTAAACGTAATACAGGTGCAGAAAGTAACTGAGTGTGGTTTAGTACATGGAGACAGACTGGAATTACCTATATGTTATCTTTGAAAATATGGCTCTTTGAAATTGGATGCGGCGTTAGCTGGGTCCGGATTAATACATGGAAATAGACTGTCATTATTGTATTAGAAAATGGCTATTTGACACTGGAAGCGACGTTACCAGGGTCTGGATTAATACATGGAAATAGACAGACTGGCATCATGTATATCTCATCTTAAAAAATGGCTCATTAACAGTTGATGTGGCACTAACCAGGCGTGAACAAAGCGTGCATGGAGACAGGCTGAAATTTTATACATGTTGCCTTAAATAACGGCTCCTTGAATCTGGGTGCTGCGGTAACTATATAGGTAAGAGGGTCAACGCAATAGCTGCGCTTGGCCTCAGTGCTCACTGGGGAAACCTGCGGAAGGTAAACTGTGGTAAACTGTTAACTAAGGACGGCACTAAATGCTGTAATACTCAGGGCCGGAGACAAACCGGCATTGTGTGTGTACACTCTTAAAAGAAACACAACTCTCTCGAAGCTAAACACAATCACCGTGTTCATAAGTGACATATTTGAATGGTTCACGGCCTCCTGACTTGTCAATATTTATTTTCATTTTGATTTTTTTCAAAGAAATTGATAAGAGAAACAGTAACACACTATCACTACTCTGTTGTCATTTCCTTCAATACAACACGAGCAATTCTTTCAATTAATTCTTCTGTTACCACCGTAAGGGTCAACAACGAGTCACACCTACAAGCTTTCCTTCTCCTAATCTTTTTAACAACCTTCGGTGGCGTCACAAAAGTTTCCCGTGAAGGTAGTTTTTCTTCCTTCTCTGTTACTACGACTTCATTCGTTTCATTGCCGGGCAGAATCTCCTTTGTCTTCTCTGTTCGTTCTACTACCAGAGGTCCATCGCCATTTTCTGAAACATTCCTACTCTCCAGAGATGTTTCCTTGATGGTTTCATGTGAAGGTAGTTTTTCTTCCTTCTCTGTAACAACGACTTCATTCGTTTCATTGCCGGGCAGAATCTCCTTTGTCTTCTCTGTTCGTTCTACTACCAGAGGTCCATCGCCATTTGCTGTAACATTCCTACTCTCCAGAGATGTTTCCTTGATGGTTTCATGTGAAGGTAGTTTTTCTTCCTTCTCTGTAACAACGACTTCATTCGTTTCATTGCCGGGCAGAATCTCCTTTGTCTTCTCTGTTCGTTCTACTACCAGAGGTCCATCGCCATTTTCTGAAACATTCCTACTCTCCAGAGATGTTTCCTTGATGGTTTCATGTGAAGGTAGTTTTTCTTCTTTCTCTGTTACAACAACTTCATTCGTTTTATTGCCGGGCAGAATCTCCTTTGTCTTCTCTGTTCGTTCTACTACCAGAGGTCCATCGCCATTTGCTGTAACATTCCTACTCTCCAGAGATGTTTCCTTGATGGTTTCATGTGAAGGTAGTCTTTCTTCTTTCTCTGTTACTACAACTTCATTCGTTTTATTGCCGGGCAGAATCTCCGTTGTCTTCTCTGTTCGTTCTACTACCAGAGGTCCATCGCCATTTGCTGTAACGTTTTTACTTTCCTCTTTTGTCTCCTTAATGGTTTCTCGTGAAGGAAGTTTTTCTTCTTTCTCTGTTACTGAAATTTCATTCGTTTCATTGCCGGGCAGAATCTCCTTTGTCTTCTCTGTTCGTTCTACTACCAGAGGTCCATCTCCATTTTCTGAAACATTCCTAGTCTCCACAGATGTTTCCTTGATGGTTTCATGTGAAGGTAGTCTTTCTTCTTTCTCTGTTACAACAACTTCATTCGTTTCATTGCCGGGCAGAATCTCCTTTGTCTTCTCTGTTCGTTCTACTACCAGAGGTCCATCGCCATTTTCTGTAACATTTTTACTCTCCTCTTTTGTCTCCTTAATGGTTTCCCCTGAAGGTAGTTTTTCTTCCTTCTCTGTTACGACAACTTCATTCGTTTCATTGCCGGGCAGAATCTCCTTTGTCATCTCTGTTCGGTCTATTATCAGAGGTCCATCTCCATTTTCTGTAACATTCCTACTCTCCACAGATGTTTCCTTGATGGTTTCATGTGAAGGTAGTTTTTCTTCTTTCTCTGTTACTACGACTTCATTCGTTTCATTGCCGGGCAGAATCTCCTTTGTCTTCTCTGTTCGTTCTACTACCAGAGGTCCATCGCCATTTCCTGAAGCATTTCTACTTTCCTCCACAGATGTCATCGAAATGCTTTCCTGTGAAGGTAGTCTTTCTTCTGTCTCTGTTACAACAATTTCGTTCGTTTTATTGCCGGGCAGAATCTCCTTTGTCTTCTCTGTTCGTTCTACTACCAGAGGTCCATCGCCATTTTCTGAAGCATTTCTACTCTCCTCCACAGATGTCATCGAAATGCTTTCCTGTGAAGGTAGTCTTTCTTCTTTCTCTGTTACAATACTTTCATTCGTTTCATTGGCTGGCAGAATCTCCTTTGTTTTCTCTGTCCGTTCTACTATCAGGGGACCATCGCCATTTTCTGAAGCATTTCTACTTTCCTCCACAGATGTCATCGAAATGCTTTCCTGTGAAGGTAGTCTTTCTTCTTTCTCTGTTACAATACTTTCATTCGTTTCATTGGCTGGCAGAATCTCCTTTGTTTTCTCTGTCCGTTCTACTATCAGGGGACCATCGTCATTTTCTGTTACATTCTTAGTCTCCACAGATGTCTCCTTAATGGTTTCCTGTGAAGGAAGTTTTTCTTCTTTTTCCGTTACTAACATTTCATTCGTTTTATTGCCGGGAAGAATCTCAATGGTTTTCACGTCCACCGTCTGTGTTAGGGACCCGTTGTGTGGAGTGGTTTGCGTCAGAGTTTTGCTCTCTGTGACAGATTTTTCGGCACTTTCTTTACCTTCCTCATCAATAACAACTTGTGTTTCTGTAGTCTTTGATACATTTCCGTTGGGCTTTACGTCAGTGTCTGTAGTCTTTTCAACGACTGTCTTGTTGCCGGTTATATGCCCCGTTTCATCTCTATTATCAAAGACTTTCCTTTCCATGGTCTTGATAGTGTCATTCCTCGTCCTCTGAAGATCAGACAATTTGGGGAAATCTTTGAGTTCCCCCTCGTCATCTTTCTTCCGTGGGTCCTCACCGGCCTTCTCCAGGCTGGCGGAGGGCACCTCGTCCTTCAGGACTCCCGTGGAGCCCGCCCCGCCGGCCAGCTGCTGGCTGCTGGCAGCCAGAGTCCCGAGGATGATGACGATCGTCGAAAGAAGGAAGAGCTTCATTGTTGTTTCTTGTGAGATGATATTAAAAATAATTACGGTTTTGTGGCAGAAAACCGCTTTCGTCAGTTCAGGGATTGAAAACAGAATGGCCTCCGGAACGCCGACCGGCAGGAAGAAAAAATCCTCTCGGGTCTTCCTCCGCCGTAGGGTCCGTTTTTGTAGAACAGGGAGAGTCGAACGAAAGAAAGCACACACACACACACACACACATACACACACACACGACGGCAAGGAATTGTGATATCAAGTTTGGTGTGTGTGTGTGTGTGTGTGTGTGTGTGTGTGTGTGTGTGTGTGTGTGTGTTTTAAGGAGGATGCGAGGCTCAGGGGTCCGGTACAAGGATGCTTAACGTCACTTCACTTGGAACTTTCCCCTTCCCGCTTTATCATTGCATCTCTCTCTCTCTCTCTCTCTCTCTCTCTGTTTTTTCTCCTTCCTTTCGCTCATTTCCTTGCATTTCTTTGCCTCGTTCCTTCTCCTAGCTGTGTTTTTATTCATCTTTCACCCTCATCTTACTCATCACACTTACTATATTCTTTTCTCTCTCCTCCCGTCCTACCAATGAAGAGTTATAAAGACTACGTGTAGGAACAGACGACATAATTGCTCTTTCGCATAGTACACTGGTGGAGGTTCTGTTCGTCCCACTCTACTTTTTTAGCTGGAGTGTTTCAAAGTCCGTTTCATAATTTGTGTTCTTCCAATTGCTGCGGTTTGCTCTTTGTTAGGAAGCTTTGTGATATGGTCGGAAGGGTAAGAGGAAAATTATCTGTATCTATCTATCTATCTATAATGGGGGCATACGCTGTAGCTGCTCGCTGAAGTTAGGGTTGCTTGAAGGTCTGGGGTCGCTTCCCGCATCAGGAAACATGGAAACATGGAAACATGGAAATGCAAACAACAGAAAGCCTATTGGCTCATTACGAGGTCGCCCGCTTGGGTGATTTAATCTGCTCGACCGCCACTTGGGGCTTGGTGAGCAGATGAAAGCACCTCGATATCGAGGAGCAGATGGAAGCCCCTCGTTATTCAGTTTACTCCCGACGCAGCGAAATGACGGTCGATTCTATATTTGAAGGAGTTGATGGTATTCGCATTCACTACTTCTGAGGGAAGATTGTTCCAGTGGCGGATGACTCGGTTTGAAAAGAAACTCCTTCCAATGTCTGTGTTACATCGACTCGACTGAATGTTTAAACCGTTATTTCTAGTTCTTGAGTTGGTTACATTGTGCCACGGGGCCAGGATCTAACCTTCCTCACTCCCTCCTTCCCTCTACCCTCCCCAAGTCTTCCTCACTCTCTCCCTTTCTCAAGTCTTCCTCACTCTCCCTCCTTCCCTCTCTCAGCTTCCCAACCCTTCCTCACTCTCTCTCCTTCCCTCTCTCCCTTCCCCTAACCTTCCTCGTCCTCTCCCTCCTCCCCTCCCCTAACCTGCCTCACTCTCTCCTCCCCTCTCCCCCCTCACCTTTACTTTCCTCCACCTCGCCTTAATCACCGCCGCTTCCTTCCTTTGCCTCCGCCTTACTTTCCTCCAGTCTCTAACTAAAATAAATTCTCTCTCTCTCTCTCTCTCTCTCTCTCTCTCTCTCTCTCTCTCTCTCTCTCTCTCTCTCTCTCTCTCTCTATTGATGAACCAATTCTTGCCTATGTCTTTGTTGAATCTAAATTTGTCTAACTGATAACCATTGCCACGCGTCCTACTTGGATCTTTTACTATCAAAATCTTATTGACACTCCCTTTATTAAAGCCCTTCATCCATTTATAGACTTCGATCAAGTCTCCTCGTAACCTTCGCCTTTCTAGAGAGTGTAGATTTAAATGCTTCAGCCTGTCTTCATAAGGCAAGTTTCTCACAGCCTGAATCATCTTTGTCATCCTCCTCAGTACAGATTCTAATATCTTGATATCCATTCTATAGTAGGGGACCAGAACTGAACTGCATAATCGAGATGAGGTCTAACTAGTGCTAAGTAAAGTTTGAGGATGACTTCAAGGCTCCTATTGCTTACGCTCCTTGAGATGAAACCAAGTACTCTGTTGGCCCGATTTTTAGCCTGAATGCATTGAGCCCTAGGACGGAGGTCAGCGCTCACTAGGACTTCTAAGTCTCTCTCACGCCCAGACCTGCTTAGAGGAGTGTCATTTAAGGAGTAATTGTGTGAGGGGTTATTCCTGCCTACACTCAAAATGCTACACTGGGTCGTTCTGGGGTGCTAAGGCGTGTAGGGGGGAGCGGCAGAGGGCAAGGCGAAGGTGGCAGGGAGGTCAGCTGGTGAGCGCGCGGGTAGGTAGGTGATCCTGATCAAATCGTATCTTACCGTAACCTATTGGATTGAAATCTGAGGATAATCGTAGCAAATCGTAGCGTTTCGTAGTGCTTCGTAGTGCTTGACCCATGGAATCCTCATTTCTTACTCTCTCCCTCTCTCTTTACTCCACTCTCTATTTCTCTCTCCTTTCCCGCACAAAAGACTAAGCTGTCTGTACGTACCACGGTCAACACACACGCGTGCCCGAACTGCGCCGCCTCGTCTCCTTATTTGATTAATGGTGAACACGCGCGACTCTGGCTGAAAAATGAATTGGGACTGAAAGAGTAACGCAACGCCGAGAAAGAGAACTGCAGCTTACCTTCGCTCCGTTGAGGTGGTGGTGGTGGTGGTGCGTGGAGGTGGTAGGTGGGAGGTCACATTAAGGGCTCAGTGGGGGTTCAGCCCATCGCTCCCTGCCCTGAGTTGAAGGCTTGGGTTCGACGGCGTACTTGCGGCAGTCCCCATGTGGCCCCCGACCCACTGCCGCCCGCCCGCTGAACACCCTCGTCGGGACTTGGAACAAGAAAGAAATGTAACTGAAATTAGGATAGAATAATATAACTGATAGCAAATGAATTACACCATCATCAAGTATATTAATAGATGGATAAATGAATTAATAAAACAATCGCTCTCTCTCTCTCTCTCTCTCTCTCTCTCTCTCTCTCTCGTTCAGTTGTTACGTCGCATCAGGTTCACTGCTTTACTCTGATCTCCTAAGCTTCGACGCTTTGAACCTCACGACCTTGAAAAAAAAAAAAAAATTACAGATTAATGTTTCGACGAATGTGTGTGTGTGTGTGTGTGTGTGTGTGTGTGTGTAGCAGACGACACCTGACCACTTTGCTCAATACCTGCAGGACATCACCAGGCACGAAGTTCAGCGTCACACCTTTCATTAAACTCGTGCAATTGCCGCTTCACCCTAGCTAAAATTAATGGGCACAGAAACTTCGGCAAGAAAAAGATACTAAAACAACCTAACTTCTGGCGTCACGTCCAGGGCATGAATGTGATTGTCTCGCCCCGGTGTAGACGTTTCAGGATACTCCCCCGAGACATGACTCCCGGAGTCTCTTGAACCTAGTTTTAAAGCACTCCCCAGTCAATTGAAACTAGTTAGATAGCACTCCCCAGTCAACTGAAACTGGTTTCATATGACTCCCCATCAGGTTGAAGTGACTCACATTATTGGATGAAAAAGATTTATTGATGTTGACTCCCATCCAAAAGCTATTCACTAATCATGTGCACATTGCACACGAATAACTACATGAAATGGTTGCCTGCTTTATTGTCGAGGTACACAGACTCTTTTACTACTTCTCTGCATTTCGGCCATGGGTCAAGACCTATAGTGACTGTTTTGGTTTTGATAGGTTATGTTAGGTTACGTTTAGGGTATCTTCAAACACATGATAGCCAGCCCCTTATGGTGTAAATCAACAACGAATAACCTCACTTTGTTGTATAGAAAGTCTCATTAGCAAGGAAGCATATATGTTTTTTTTTTGGGTCAAGACGTATTGTGACTGTTTTGGTTTTGATATGTTAGGTTAGGTTAAGTTTAGGGTATCTTCAAACACATGATAGCCAGCCCCTTATGGTGTAAATCAACAACGAATGACCTCACTTTGTTGTATAGAAAGTCTCATTAGCAAGGAAGCATATATGAATTTTTTGGGTCAAGACCTATAGTGACTGTTTTGGTTTTGATAGGTTATGTTAGGTTAAGTTTAGGGTATCTTCAAACACATGATAGCCAGCCCCTTATGGTGTAAATCAACAACGAATGACCTCACTTTGTTGTATAGAAAGTCTCATTAACAAGGAAGCATATATGAATTTTTATGGGTCAAGGCCTACTGGAACTGTTTTGGTTTTGATAGGTTATGTTAGGTTAAGTTTAGGGTATCTTCAAACACATGATAGCCAGCCCCTTATGGTGTAAATCAACAAAGAATGACCTCACTTCGTTGTATAGAAAGTCTCATTAGCAAGGAAGCATATATGATTTTTTTTTGGTCAAGACCTATAGTGACTGTTTTGGTTTTGATATGTTATGTTAGGTTAAGTTTAGGGTATCTTCAAACACATGATAGCCAGCCCCTTATGGTGGAAATCAACAAAGAATGACCTCACTTTGTCGTATAGAAAGTCTCATTAGCAAGGAAGCATATATGAATTTTTTGGGTCAAGACCTATAGTGACTATTTTGGTTTTGATAGGTTATGTTAGGTTAAGTTTAGGGTATCTTCAAACACATGATAGCCAGCCCCTTATGGTGTAAGTCAACAAAGAATGACCTCACTTTGTTGTATACAAAGTCTCATTAGCAAGGAAGCATATATGAATTTTTTGGGTCAAGACCTATGGTGACTGTTTTGGTTTTGATAGGTTATGTTAGGTTAAGTTTAGGGTATCTTCAAACACATGATAGCCAGCCCCTTATGGTGTAAATCAACAAAGAATGACCTCACTTTGTTGTATAGAATGTCTCATTAGCAAGGAAGCATATATGAATTTATGGGTCAAGACCTATAGTGACTGTTTTGGTTTTGATAGGTTATGTTAGGTTAAGTTTAGGGTATCTTCAAACACATGATAGCCACCCCTTTATGGTGTAAATCAACAAAGAATGACCTCACTTTGTTGTATAGAAAGTCTCATTAGCAAGGAAGCATATATGAATTTTTTGGGTCAAAACCTGTAGTGATTGTTTTGGTTTTGATACGTTATGTTGGATTAAGTTTAGGGTATCTTCAAACACATGATAGCCTGCGCCTTATGGTGTAAATCAACAAAAAATGACCTCACTGTGTTGCATAGAAAGTCTCATTAGCAAGGAAGCATATATTAATTTTTGGGGTCAAGACCTGTAGTGACTGTTTTGGTTTTGATATGTTAAGTTACGTTAAGTTTAGAGTATCTTGAAAAACATGATAGCCAGCCCCTTATGGTGTAAATCAACAAAGAATGACCACACTTTGTTGTATAGTAAGTCTCATTAGCAAGGAAGCATATATGAATTTTTTGGGTCAAGGCCTATTGGAACTGTTTTGGTTTTGAAAGGTTATGTTAGGTTAAGTTTAGGGTATCTTCAAACACATGATAGCCAGTCCCTTATGGTGTAAATTAACAAAGAATGACCACACTTTGTTGTCTAGAAAGTCTCAATAGCAAGGAAGAATATATGATTTTTTTGGGTCAAGACCTATAGTGACTGTTTTGGTTTTGATAGGTTATGTTATATTAAGTTTAGGGTATCTTCAAATACATGATAGCCAGCCCCTTATGGTGTAAATCAACAAAGAATGACCTCACTTTGTTATATAGAAAGTCTCATTAGCAAGGAAGCATATATGAATTTTTTGGGTCAAGACCTATAGTGACTGTTTTGGTTTTGATAGGTTATGTTAGGTTAAGTTTAGGGTATCTTCAAACACATGATAGCCAGCCCCTTATGGTGTAGATCAACAAAGAATGACCTCACTGTGTTGTCTAGAAAGTCTCATTAGCAAGGAAGCATATGTGATTTTTGGGGTCAAGACCTATAGTGACTGTTTTGGTTTTGATAGATTATGTTAGGTTAAGTTTTGGGTATCTTCAAACACATGATAGCCAGCCCCTTATGGTGTAAATCAACAAAGAATGACCTCACTTTGTTGTATAGAATGTCTCATTAGCAAGGAAGCATATATGAATTTTTTGGGTCAAGGCCTATAGTGACTGTTTTGGTCTTGATACGTTGTGTTAGGTTAAGTTTAGGGTATCTTCAGACACATGATAGACAGCCTCTTATGGTGTAAATCAACAAAGAATGACCTCATTTTTTTATATAGAAAGTCTCATTAGCAAGGAAGCATATATGAATTTTTTGGGTCAAGACCTATAGTGACTTTTGATTTTGATAGGTTATGTTAGGTTAAGTTTAGGGTATCTTCAAACACATGATAGCCAGCCCCTTATGGTGTAAATCAACAAAGAATGACCTCACTGTGTTGTATAGAAAGTCTCATTAGCAAGGAAGCATATGTGACTTTTATGGGTCAAGACCTATAGTGTCTGTTTTGGTTTTGATAGGTTATGTTAGGTTAAGTTTAGGGTATCTTCAAACACATGATAGCCAGCCCCTTATGGTGTAAGTAAAAAAAGAATGACCTCACTTTGTTGTATAGAAAGTCTCTTTAGCAAGGAAGCATATATGAATTTTTTGGGTTAAACCTATAGTGACTGTTTTGGTTTTGATAGGTTATGTTAGGTTAAGTTTAGGGTATCTTCAAACACATGTTAGCCAGCTCCTTATGGTGTAAATCAACAAAGAATGACCTCACTTTGTTGTATAGAAAGTCTCATTAGCAAGGAAGCATTTATGAATTTTTTTGGGTCAAGACCTATAGTGACTGTTTTGGTTTTGATAAGTTATGTTAGATTAAGTTTAGGGTATCTTCAAACACATGATAGCCAGCCCCTTATCGTGTAAATCAACAAAGAATGACCTCACTTTGTTGTATAAAAAGTCTCATTAGCAAGGAAGCATTTATGAATTTTTTGGGTCAAGACCTAGAGTGACTGTTTTGGTTTTGATATTTTATGTTAGGTTAAGTTTAGGGTATCTTCAAACACATGATAGCCAGCCCCTTATCGTGTAAATCAACAAAGAATGACCTCACTTTGTTGTATAAAAAGTCTCATTAGCAAGGAAGCATATATGAATTTTTTGGGTCAAGACCTATTGTGTCTGTTTTGGTTTTGATATTTTATGTTAGGTTAAGTTTAGGGTATCTTCAAACACATGATAGCCAGACTCTTATGGTGTATATCAATAAAGAATGACCTCACTGTGTTGTATAGAGAGTCTCATTAGCAAGGAAGCATTTATGAATTTTTTGGGTCAAGACCTATAGTGACTGTTTTGGTTTTGATGTATTATGTTAGGTTAAGTTTAGGGTATCTTCACGCACATGATAGCCAGCCCCTTATGGTGTAAATCAACACAGAATGACCTCACTTTGTTGTATAGAAAGTCTCATTAACAAGGAAGCATATATGAATTTTTTGGTCAAGGCCTATTGGAACTGTTTTGGTTTTGATAGGTTATGTTAGGTTAAGTTTATTGTATCTTCAAACACATGATAGCCAGTCCCTTATGGTGTAAATCAACAAAGAATGACCACACTTTGTTGTATAGAAAGTCTCATTAACAAGGAAGCATATATGAATTCTTTGGGTCAAAACGTAGAATGACTGTTTTGGTTTTGATAGGTTATGTTAGGTTAAGTTTAGGGTATCTTCAAACACATGATAGCCAGCCCCTTATGGTGTAAATCAACAAAGAATGACCTCACTTTGTTGTATAGAAAGTCTCATTAACAAGGAAGCATATATGAATTTTTTGGTCAAGGCCTATTGTGACTGTTTTGGTTTTGATAGGTTATGTTAGGTTAAGTTTAGGGTATCTTCAAACACATGATAGCCAGCCCCTTATGGTGTAAATTAACAAAGAATGACCACACTTTGTTGTCTAGAAAGTCTCATTAGCAAGGAAGAATATATGATTTTTTTGGGTGACCTATAGTGACTGTTTTGGTTTTGATAGGTTATGTTAGGTTAAGTTTAGGGTATCTTCAAACACATGATAGCCAGCCCCTTATGGTGTAAATCAACAAAGAATGACCTCACTTTGTTGTATAGAAAGTTTCATTAGCAAGGAAGCATACATGAATTTTTTGGGTCAAGACCTATAGTGACTATTTTTGTTTTGATAGGTTATGTTAGGTTAAGTTTAGGGTATCTTCAAACAAATGATAGCCAGTCCCTTATGGTGTAAATCAACAAAGAATGACCTCACTTTGTTGTATATAAAGTCTCATTAACAAGGAAGCATATATTAATTTTTAGGGTCAAGGCCTATTGGAACTGTTTTGGTTTTGATAGGTTATGTTAGGTTAAGTTTAAGGTAACTTCAAACACATGATAGCCAGCCCCTTATGGTGTAAATCAACAAAGAATGACCTCACTTTGTTGTATAGAAAGTCTCATTAGCAAGGAAGCATATATGAATTTTTTGGGTCAAGACCTATAGTGACTGTTTTGGTTTTGATATGTTATGTTAGGTTAAGTTTAGGGTATCTTCAAACACATGATAGCTTGCCCCTTATTGTGTAAATCAACAAAGAATGACCTCACTTTGTTGTACAGAAAGTCTCATTAGCAAGGAAGCATATAAGAATTTTTGGGGTCAAGACCTATAATGAAAATTTTGGTTTTGATAGGTTATGTTAGGTTAAGTTTAGGGTATCTTCAAACACATGATAGCCAGCCTCTTATGGTGTAAATCAACAAAGAATGACCTCACTTTGTTGTCTAGAAAGTCTCATTAGCAAGGAAGCATATATGAGTTTTTTGGGTCAAGACCTATAGTGACTGTTTTGGTTTTGATAGGTTAAGTTTAGGGTATCTTCAAACACATGATAGCCAGCCCCTTATGGTGTAAATCAACAAAGAATGACCTCACTTTGTTGTATAGAAAGTTTCATTAGCAAGGAAGCATATATGAATTTTTTGGGTCAAGACCCAGTCACCTTTACTGTGCTATTTGCGTCGATAGGGGCTTCGCGGGGGCAGCATGGGTCCCATTCCCCCGCCTGACCTCGTGAATAATGTGGCGTTTCGGTACACAGCAGCAGCAGCAGAAGAGGAGGTTCGTTCAACATTCGGGGACGCCTGTCAGAGCTTCTCGGCGTATATATCAATGAACGGGGACGGAGTGGCGAGACGCGCTTACTCGTGGCTTACATTTGAGGTGGATTATTGAACTGTAGTAGACCAAGGTTATGCATGTAGGTATTGGACTTCCTTTATAGCTTGGCGCACGTGAACGGAAGCTGGACGGGGGTATTGACTGGGCGTGAATTTATACAAGGAGACAAAATTGCCTTACGTGTAGATTTATATTACCTAAAAATTGTGACTCTTAGGCACTGGAGGCGACGTTAACTGGGCGTGGAACAACACGATGCCCGTTTATATACTTGTTTTACATTTGTGGCGGTTTACTGAACTGAGGCAGACCGACGTTATGTATGCAGGTCTTCCTTTAAAACCTGGCTCTCCTAAACGTAATACAGGTGCAGAAAGTAACTGAGTGTGGTTTAGTACATGGAGACAGACTGGAATTACCTATATATTATCTTTGAAAATATGGCTCTTTGAAATTGGATGCGGCGTTAGCTGGGTCCGGATTAATACATGGAAATAGACTGTCATTATTGTATTAGAAAATGGCTATTTGACACTGGAAGCGACGTTACCAGGGTCTGGATTAATACATGGAAATAGACAGACTGGCATCATGTATATCTCATCTTAAAAAATGGCTCATTAACAGTTGATGTGGCACTAACCAGGCGTGAACAAAGCGTGCATGGAGACAGGCTCAAATTTTATACATGTTGCCTTAAATAACGGCTCCTTGAATCTGGGTGCTGCGGTAACTATATAGGTAAGAGGGTCAACGCAATAGCTGCGCGTGGCCTCAGGGCTCACTGGGGAAACCTGCGGAAGGTAAACTGTGGTAAACTGTTAACTAAGGACGGCACTAAATGCTGTAATACTCAGGGCCGGAGACAAACCGGCATTGTGTGTGTACACTCTTAAAAGAAACACAACTCTCTCGAAGCTAAACACAATCACCGTGTTCATAAGTGACATATTTGAATGGTTCACGGCCTCCTGACTTGTCAATATTTATTTTCATTTTGATTTTTTTCAAAGAAATTGATAAGAGAAACAGTAACACACTATCACTACTCTGTTGTCCTTTCCTTCAATACAACACGAGCAATTCTTTCAATTAATTCTTCTGTTACCACCGTAAGGGTCAACAACGAGTCACACCTACAAGCTTTCCTTCTCCTAATCTTTTTAACAACCTTCGGTGGCGTCACAAAAGTTTCCCGTGAAGGTAGTTTTTCTTCCTTCTCTGTTACTACGACTTCATTCGTTTCATTGCCGGGCAGAATCTCCTTTGTCTTCTCTGTTCGTTCTACTACTAGAGGTCTATCGCCATTTCCTGAAGCATTTCTACTTTCCTCCACAGATGTCATCGAAATGGTTTCCTGTGAAGGTAGTCTTTCTTCTTTCTCTGTTACAATACTTTCATTCGTTTCATTGGCTGGCAGAATCTCCTTTGTTTTCTCTGTCCGTTCTACTATCAGGGGACCATCGCCATTTTCTGTTACATTCTTAGTCTCCACAGATGTCTCCTTAATGGTTTCCTGTGAAGGAAGTTTTTCTTCTTTTTCCGTTACTAACATTTCATTCGTTTTATTGCCGGGAAGAATCTCAATGGTTTTCACGTCCACCGTCTGTGTTAGGGACCCGTTGTGTGGAGTGGTTTGCGTCAGAGTTTTGCTCTCTGTGACAGATTTTTCGGCGCTTTCTTTACCTTCCTCATCAATAACAACTTGTGTTTCTGTAGTCTTTGATACATTTCCGTTGGGCTTTACGTCAGTGTCTGTAGTCTTTTCAACGACTGTCTTGTTGCCGGTTATATGCCCCGTTTCATCTCTATTATCAAAGACTTTCCTTTCCACGGTCTTGATAGTGTCATTCAAGCCATTTTCCAAACTTGTTGTCATCCGCTCAAGATCAGACAATTTGGGGAAATCTTTGAGTTCCCCCTCGTCATCATTCTTAACCCTAGAACGCTAACCATGGGTATGAGGTACCCGAAGCGAATGACGTCATTGCCATTGTGTATGGTTCCGGTGCTCTGAGGGTACCCACCTCCTCAGTAGCTTCATGTGCCCGCTTGACAGTGTAGGGGAAGGTCACGTTGTCTCGCTCTCTCTGCTCACCTTTGTTGTAGGCCTACATTCGGGTGCGGCATACCCATGGTTGGTGATACAGGGTGTTGTACATGTCCCTAGGATATTGTTTACGTACTTTTTTAGTGATCACCTGTGCAGTGGATCACAGGACCTGGGAGGCCATACAAGAAGTTTGGAAGCCATCGGATGATAATTTTTTTAATGAAATTTTTGAACATTTTTCCTATTTTTAGTAACATTTTTCAGTACCTGATTTTCATACCAAAACAATACGTTTTTCAGTTCTTCTTAATGTTAAGTCAAGATACAAAGTTTGAAGTCCCTTCATGTAACTTTATTCCATTAAAACTTTACATTTAATTTTATTTATTTTTTTTTCAAAATCGGGTATGATGTACCCATGGTTAGTAGTGGTGTGACTTTTTCTAAGGTTAGTGTTCTAGGGTTAAAAGGGTTCTCCCCGGCCTTCTCCAGGTTGGCGGAGGGCACCCCGTCCTTCGGGACCCCCGTGGAGTCCGCCCCGCCGGCCAGCTGCTGGCTTCTGGCAGCCAGAGTCCCTAGGATCATGACGAGCGTCCAAACAAGGAAGAGCTTCATAGTTGTTTCTTGTGAGATGATATTAAAAATAATTACGGTTTTGTGGCAGAAAACCGCTTTCGTCAGCTCAGGGATTGAAAACAGAATGGCCTCCGGAACGCCGACCGGCAGGAAGAAAAATCCTCTCGGGTCTTCCTCCGCCGTAGGGTCCGTTTTTGTAGAACAGGGAGAGTCGAACGAAAGAAAGCACACACACACACACACACACACACACGACTGCAAGGAATTGTGATATCATGTTTGGTGTGTGTGTGTGTGTGTGTGTGTTTTAAGGAGGATGCGAGGCTCAGGGGTCCGGTACAAGGATGCTTAACGTCACTTCACTTGGAACTTTCCCCTTTCCCCTTCCCGCTTTATCATTGCATCTCTCTCTCTCTCTCTCTCTCTCTCTCTCTCGTTCAGTTGTTACGTCGCATCAGGTTCACTGCTTTACTCTGATCTCCGAAGCTTCGACGGTTTGAACCTCACGACCTTGAAATAAAAACAAAACAAAACTGAGAGATTAATGTTTCGACGAATGTGTGTGTGTGTGTGTGTGTGTGTGTAGCAGACGACACCTGACCACTTTGCTCAATACCTGCAGGACATCACCAGGCACGAAGTTCAGCGTCACACCTCTCATTAAACTCGTGCAATTGCCGCTTCACCCGAGCTAAAGTTAATGGGCACAGAAACTTCGGCGCGAAAAAGATACTAAAACAACCTAACTTCTGGCGTCACGTCCAGGGCATGAATGTGATTGTCTCGCCCCGGTGTAGACGTTTCAGGATACTCCCCCGAGACATGACTCCCGGAGTCTCTTGAACCTAGTTTTAAAGCACTCCCCAGTCAATTGAAACTAGTTAGATAGCACTCCCCAGTCAACTGAAACTGGTTTCATATGACTCCCCATCAGGTTGAAGTGACTCACATTATTGGATGAAAAAGATTTATTGATGTTGACTCCCATCCAACAGCTATTCACTAATCATGTGCACATTGCACACGAATAACTACATTAAAATGGTTGCCTGCTTTATTGTCGAGGTACACAGACTCGTTTACTACTTCTCTGCATTTCGGCCATGGGTCAAGACCTATAGTGACTGTTTTGGTTTTGATAGGTTATGTTAGGTTACGTTTAGGGTATCTTCAAACACATGATAGCCAGCCCCTTATGGTGTAAATCAACAAAGAATGACCTCACTTTGTTGTATAGAAAGTCTCATTAGCAAGGAAGCATATATGAATTTTTTGGGTCAAGACCTATAGTGACTGTTTTGGTTTTGATAGATTGTTATGTTAAGTTTTGGGTATCTTTAAACACATGATAGCCAGCCCCTTATGGTGTACATCAACAAAGAATGACCTCACTTTGTTGTATAAAAAGTCTCATTAGCAAGGAATCATACATGAATTTTTTGGGTCAAGACCTATTGTGACTGTTTTGGTTTTGATAGGTTATGTTAGGTTAAGTTTAAGGTATCTTCAAACACATGATAGCCAGCCCCTTATGGTGTAAATCAACAAAGAATGACCTCACTTTGTTGTATAGAAAGTCTCATTAGCAAGGAAGCATATATGAATTTTTTGGGTCAAGACCTATAGTGACTGTTTTGGTTTTGATATATTATGTTATGTTAAGTTTAGGGTATCTTCAAACACATGATAGCCAGCCCCTTATGGTGTAAATCAACAAAGAATGACCTCACTTTGTTGTATAGAAAGTCTCATTAGCAAGGAAGCATATATGAATTTTTTGGGTCAAGACCTATAGTGACTGTTTTGGTTTTGATAGGTTATGTTAGGTTAAGTTTAGGGTATCTTCAAACACATGATAGCCAGCCCCTTATGGTGTAAATCAACAAAGAATGACCTCACTGTGTTGTATAGAAAGTCTCATTAGCAAGGAAGCATATATGAATTTTTTGGGTCAAGGCCTATAGTGACTGTTTTGGTTTTGATAGGTTATGTTAGGTTAAGTTTAGCGTATCTTCAAACACATGATAGCCAGCCCCTTATGGTGTAAATCAACATTGCATGGTCCTGCTGATCTTCAATTAAATTTCAGCATCTTGAGTCGAGGGAACCACTTGGGGCAGCATGAGCCAAGCAAGAGTCTTATATCACAGTAGTAACTTGAAATATAATTTGCTCACGCCACTAAGTGGCTGGGGCCATCAACCAGGCCCTAGAAGTAAACCTACATGCGCTATGGATTGCACTCTATCCAATCAATGGCCGGTGGTGCTTGTTCTTCCATGTTTTATTTGTTTGTCTATATAAGTACTTCATCTGAATCACACTTATTCATCCCCTTAACCAACTTAAAAATTTCAACATCACAAGGGTGCCCTCTATAACACTGACCCCCCCCCCCCCCTCATGGCACGTCCCTAATGCTGGCTTCCTCATGGCGTGTGCAGATGAGCGTGTGTCTGCACCTGCGGCCCCTCCACCTGACGCGCGCCATGCCCATCATCAGCTACAAGGTGAAGGACTCGTCGAGGGAGCTGTACCTAGGTGAGCAGAGGCGGGGCTGACTGTGCCGGGCGTGACCTAATACTGGATTGCGGCAGACTGTGACATGCCCGCCAGCCTGCACGCACCGTTCTGATAAGTACTCCTAGTAGGTGCAAATGAAACTTACTCCCCCGAAATTTGAGCTGACGAATAAAACTGAAATATTGCCATGAAAAAGTTGGATTATCAGGCTTTGTTATTCTGATCATTTTTCTTTTCTTTTTTATAACCCTGATGAGTTTTAATGGCAATAGTGGCTTTTGTTGTTGTATTTCAATCTATCTATCTATCTATCTTTACCCCTTACCCAGAATCCCTCAGCTTCCGTTGTGTACTCTGAATTCTAGTCCTTTCAGTGATCTGCTACTTCCCCTGTGGCCACTAGTATCCCAAGAGCACAAAAACTCTCCAGTACTCCTCTACCCTATACAGCCTCCTTGCGGCACCCCAGCGCTCCAAAATTCTTGTGCAGCCTCACCTCCCTTTTGATTAACACGCATTCCTCTCTCCCTCCAGCTGAAACTAATGCCCCCGTAGTGTTTGCTCTTTCTCAGACTACTCTTTTCTAACACACCCGCAATAGTAGTAGTAGTGGTAGGAGTAGTAGTAGTAGTAGTAGTAGTACCGTAGTAGTAGTAGAACTAATCATTATCATCATTAACATCCCTATCACTTTGCTCCCTCCTTCCCCCCTCAGGATGGACCAGGCCTCGAGTTTTCGGGGACGCGGCAGCTGCTCGGGTTATCATTCTTTTTTCTGTCGCTTCTTGTTGTTGTTGTTGTTTTATTTTGATACTTTTTCATAACTTTTTGTCTTCCCATCGACGGAACCCACATCAATGCTTAGGGGTTGGGGATGAGGGGGAGGGGGGGGGGGGGAAGGGGATCAATGGTGGCCCTGGGGAGAAAATCAAACAAGGGTCACTCCACATGATCCACCTCTGATCCATCTCCCCCCCACCCACTTATCCTCCTCCTCTCCCTCTCTTCCTACTCCTCCTCCTCCTTCTCCCTCTTTATTTTTTCCATATTTTTTCATTTTCTTCTATTACTTCTATTTTTTATTTTCATTTTTTTGAAGTCTTTAATTTTTTCATTTTTTTCCTTTTTATTTTATTTTCCTTCTACTCCTTTTTTTGTATTTATGTTTTTGTTTTTCATTTTCATTTCATTTTTTTTTGCAGCCTTTTCTTATTTTTTTTCATTTTCTTGTTCTCCTTTTGTTTTCATCTTTTCCTTCTACTCCTTATTTTTATTTTTTTCTCATTCTTATTTAATTTCTTTATTTTCATCTCTTTTTGTAGTCTTTTTTTTTTCTCATTTTCTTGTTCTGTTATCTTTGTTTTCTTCCTCCTCCTTCAGCTATTTTCTCCTTCTCCATTTTCTTGTTCAACTGTTACCTTCATCTTTTTCTTCCTTCTGGTTCTTCTTTTTCTTCCTTTATTTCCTACGGCAGGAGTAAAAAATAAAAAATAAAAATAAAAAATCGGTGTTAACAAAGCTCGTTTTACTCTAGACAAGTCTCTCACAAAACACTCGCTGCCACGTTCCGTTTTCCTCCATAATTGAACGTAAAACTGCAACATACTTCTCATCTTTTTTTCCATCATGTCTTCCTACACAGCGCTAATGAACGACGTCTCTTTCTTCTCTGCAATTCGTCTTTCTTGGGATTCATTTTTTGCAGGTTTTAATAACGCTCTCATTCATTCTTTCGTTATGTTTCTTATTTCTCCAGTTCTCCTTTATTCTCTAACATTCCTCTTCAGTCTTTTACTTCCTTTTAAATATTTCCTCCAGTCTTTCTTTTCCTTCTGTCACTCTTTAGTCTTTAATTTCTTTCTAATACTCTCCGGGCCCGTTTCTGTCGCACACTCTACTTCAATATTATATTTCTTTCTAACTCTTCCTCAGTCTTTCATTTTTCTTTAACACGTACTTCTTCACTCTTTCATTTCTCTTTAACACTCATTTCAGTCTTCAATGTCTTCCTAATAATCTTCTACACAGTCTTTCATTTCTTCCTAATACACCTTCTGGAGTTTTTCATATCCATCTAACACTAATTTACTCATTCGTCGTTTTTTTTCTATTACTCCTTCAGTCTTTTGTTTCTCCTCTTAACACTTCTCTTCAATCTTTCCCCTCAGGCTCCTTCTCATGCAAACTTCTTTTTCTGTCTCTCTGTTTTTGTGGACGATATGGGAACAGAAGAGCTTGTGGACGAGGCAATAAGCATAAGAGGAGGAGGAAAAGGAGAAGTACCTGTTTTGCGGGGGTAACTATGGTAACCTGCGGGAGATGTGAGAGAGAGAGAGAGAGAGAGAGAGAGAGAGAGAGAGAGAGAGAGAGAGAGAGGCGTACGTAATCGCCTCTATTCCTACTCTGCCGCATTGAAAACCTAAAAAAGTACCACCAATCGGATTTGAGACTAGCTGAGCCTGTACGTGACAAAGCCGACACACACACACACACACACACACACACACAGAGGCAGGGAATATTGTTGATTAGGGATTGGGTAGGGTGGCGGGGAGTTGGGGGAAGGCAAAGGGGAGAACGCGGTCTTAATATTGCAGCCTATATTCATTTGTTATTCCAGTACAATGTCAGGGAGCCGTTCCAAAATAATGTGACGTCGAAGGGGGAAAGGGATGGTGTGGTGATGTGTTGTGGGTGCGGCAGGGGGCGAGGAGGTTCAGTTCAGTTCACAGTCGGAGGTTTCAACTATCGGCACTGTTTCATGAGAAGCGTATCAGGACACCTCTCTTCCCGAAATTGTCCTCTCTTTCGGCCACTCCTCTTAACTCTTTTTATGGAAGCGGTGATTTGCGGGATTTTTTTCATTATTTTTTAAGCCCTTGAGCCGTTTCCTTTACTGTAAAAAAAAGAAAAAAAAAACTCCCTGATGTAGGGTCGTTTACTGTATGGGCGTCTTGTTTTCCTCCCTCTGTCCTTTTTCTCTTTTCATCCAAAATTTCTGTATTGTTCTTTTTGCTACTTCAACACATTTTTTTTTCAAACGAGTATTCTCCAATGCTGTCTTCTGTGTACGGTTGTTGCGCCTTACACTTCGTGATATTTCTTCTGTGTACGCCGGGCACCGTAGCAAGAAGTGGCGTCTCAGATGGTTATGGTCAGAGACACGCCAGTCTTCGTCGATAGACCGACTTGGTCGGCTAAATTTCGATCGCCGATAGAATCGGTCTGTCGGCACCCTGCTACGGGGCCGCCTTTGGCAAAGGCCCGTGATCCCCCGTGCAGGGAGGGAGCAATCTTTTCCCTCTTGTCTTCGGACAAGGGCCCGTTTCCACTAGTGATACTCGGGGATAAATCTTGAAAAAATAAAATGCTTATGGTGATGCGTTATGGGTGTGACACAGAGGGGGGGAGGCGGGAGGAGGGAGTGAGGGTGCATTTCCCCTTCTCTTCTTTCAATATATCTCTCCTTCCTCCTCGTCCCTTTCCATCTCTTACGCTCCATTCCTTTCATTTGTTGCTGCGTCGCGTGGGGTGAGGCGACGCGAAGCCCTACACACACACACACACACACACACACACACACACACACACACACACACACACACACACAGACTGGGGGCCGTGTTGACCAACTGACCTCGTCCTGGTGGTGATGGTAGTGGTGGTGTTGACGCTCATGAAAAAAGTATTGCAGACTTTAATCCCCATGTTTTCTTTTTTTTCTCTCTCTCTCTCTCTCTCTCTCTCTCTCTCTCTCTCTCTCTCTCTCTCTCTCTCTCTCGGATTAACACAGAAGGCACGTTTAATTAGTCTACTCACTCACTCACTCACTCACTCACTCACACTCACACACTCACACACACACACACACAAAGAACGAAAAATAAGTTAGTGAAAATATAAATCTATCAATTTATCAATCTATCTATCTTACGGGCTATCTCTATGCCGCCCCCCCATCCCCTCCTCGTGTGTGTGTGTGTGTGTGTGTGTGTGTGTGTGTGTGTGTGTGTGTGTGTGTGTGTGGTAAAAAAACTCCTTTCCCGGCGGCTTTTCCTGAAGAAGGGGAAGCAGGGGACCAGAGGCGTGATGGCGCACCCTTTCCGCTGCTCAGTGCCCCCCTTCCTGCTGGCCGTTACTGCTTATTCGGCTGCTTATACTCCTTACGCCTCTCCTCCTTCCTGTACTCCTTTATTCACTCCGCTTCCTCTGTTTTAACTGGTGGCTAAGTTGATTTTCCTTTCCTCTTGTTCCATATTCTTCTATTTCTTCAAACACTTATCTTTTCTTGTGTCCTTTTCCTTCCTTTCCTGCTGCCTGTTCCTGCTTCCTCCTGCTTTTCCTTCGTTCTTCTTACTGTTTTCCTTTCCTCTTGTTCTATATATTCTATTTTTTCTAACTTTTATCTTCTCTTGTGCCCTTCTCTTCCTCCCTTCCTGCTGCCTGTTCCTGCTTCCTCCTGCTTTTCATCCGCCCTCTTGGTTTCCCTTCGTTCTTCTTACTGTTTTCCTTTCCTCTTGTTCTATATATTCTTCTATTTTTTCTAACTTTTATCTTCTCTTGTGCCCTTCTCTTCCTCCCTTCCTGCTGCCTGTTCCTGCTTCCTCCTGCTTTTCATCCACCCTCTTGGTTTTCCTTCGTTCTTCTTACTGTTTTCCTTTCCTCTTGTTCTATATATTCTTCTATTTTTTCTAACTACTTTTATCTTCTCTTCTGCCCTTCTCTTCCTGCTGCCTGTTCCTGCTTCCTCCTGCTTTTTATCCGCCCTTTTGGTTTCCCTTCGTTCTTCTTACCGTTTTCCTTTCCTCTTGTTCTATATATTCTTCTATTTTTTCTAACTACTTTTATCTTCTCTTCTGCCTTTCTCTTCCTCCCTTCCTGCTGCCTGTTCCTGCTCCCTCCTGCTTTTTATCCGCCCTCTTGGTTTCCCTTCGTTCCTCTTACCGTTTTCCTTTCCTCTTGTAACTACTTTTATCTTCTCTTGTGTCCTCCTCCTTCCTTTCCTGCTGCCTGTTCCTGCTCCCTCCTGCTTTTTATCCGCCCTACTGCTTTCTTCCTCCTACTGTCACTCCTATCACCACGTTCCTCCTTCCTCTGCTTCCTTTCTCTCTTCTCTTTCCTCCTCTCTTTCCTTAATAGGCCAAACTTGTCTAACTACCCCTGTTCCCCTTCCTCCTCTTCCCTTGTTTTACTGCGTCCTTGATGGCTGTCCTCTCTCTCACACCCTCTTAGCAGCATTACGCAACACAAGACCACGAGGAGCCTGACAGACGCTGAGAGACCCATATACAGCAGACCCTGGAAGCCTAACGCCGTCTGGTCTATTGTTTTTTTTCTTCTTTTTCTTGAGCTGCTTCTGTTGCTGTAAAAAGAGCTTGTGGATTTATGATTTCTTGTTGTTCTATTCAGGTATTAGTCCTATTTTCTTTTTTTTTCGTTTTCTTCTCTTTAAAATTATAACATCACTAAGTAGAGAGCGTTCGAAGCTAACTCATTTTTACCCACTTCAGAGCATATCCAACCCTATCTAAAACAGTTTCACAACCCCTTCTAGCCTTTTTACCTTACTCGGATCCCTTTTAACCCCTTTCAGATCACATCCAACTCTCTTCAAACAGCATCAAAACCCCTTCTACCCTTGTAACCCCTTCAAAGCAGATCTAACCCCGTCTAAACCGTGTTACAATCCCCTCAAACAATAACATTCCCTTCAGAACAATTTTACCGCCCTCAGATCCCTTTTAGGTCAGATTCAACCCCATCTAAACAGCATCACATCCCCTTCAGAGCAATTCCTCGCTGCTTATTAACCTGTTATTTTTGTTGTTATGTATGTGTGTTAATATCTGTTGTTACCTATCTATGTTGTGTTATTCGTTGTAGTTATCTATTTGTTATTGTTCTATTGTGTATTATCTATCGTTATCTGTCTATAACGTGTTTTTTATGTGATTATCTATTTGTGTTACTATTTTATGATGATGAGTACGCTAATAACATCAGACGGAGAAGTTGAGAACGTTGGGAAAGGCCTTTGTCATCCAGTGGACAGCCTTAGAATGGGTAAAGATAAAGATGACGATGATCTGGACCCGAAATAAAATATCCTGCCTCCATCAGCTGAACATATTATACACCACTTCTTCCTCGGGCTGAAAAAAAAAGTTAACGGTCAACTGTCAGAATAAATGAAACCCATGTGATCGATATCTTTACGTGTAGAAACAAGGGTAGTTTTGAATCATCATCATCATCATCATCATCATTTGACATCCATTTATTCCCTATGGTGGGGTAGGACGGGATATGAGCCTCCTCCACTGTTGCCGGTCCATAGCCATTTCTTCTGTGATATTCAGCCTCCTCATTATCTTCCTCCACCACCTTTCTCCACGTCTTCCTTGGCCTTCGTGATGGTCTTCTGCCCTCTACCTCAAAGTTTTGAATGAAGACGAGAAAGAGGCAATAGTACAATAAAAACTCAACAGGTAATACATGGGAACGCACAACACATAACAGGCACTAGGAACGAACACAAGAACAATATGTAGGCAAATAAGAACAACAGAAAACCCTTTGTAATGTCAGACGTCAGAAGAAGCTGATGAAGTCTTAACCTCCTAATTCTATGATATACCCCGAGGTGAATGCTTTCAGATCCTCTCTACTCACAACTGGCTCAATTGGACCTGCCTCGTATGTCATCTCTAGCAAGTCCTTCAGACCTAACTGCCCGTGGATCTCTGTTACAAACGAAACTGGCCACACCGAATCTCCTCCTTCCCCCTCCGCCACCGTGGCCGAATTAAACTTGCTCTTATCAAATGGCATAGGCGGTGGCGGCCCGATACGTGTGGGTTTCTTGGGTTTCCTCTCCATGGCAAAGATCTCCCCGTTACAGCAGAAGTGAATGGAGTTGATGTGTGTGGGGAGCCTTCTTGTTCTGGTCCATCCCCGTTTCCACAGTCGCCGCACCAATGACCTGGAGGCTGTCTGGGATAGGCCTCTCCCTCCTCCGGGCCGCATCCCACACTGATCACGCGGCAGGTACTTCTTGCACAGCCCTTTGCCGGGGGGGAAGATGTTGACGGAGGGTGGCAGCAGGCTTATGGCATGCCTCCACCATTGCTCGTCCTTCTTTGTCACCTCCGGTTCCTTTTGCTCCACCGGGGACGCTGCCGCCACCAGCACCATGAGCCACACGAGGGAGGGAAAGCTAAGAAACATGATTTTGGAGACCACGGATATTAAATAAGCAAACGATTGGAGTCAAAGAGAAAAGGGTGATGAGGTGCAGAAGATGAGATGTAAAATGAAGTACACACAGGAGGAGGAAGAGAGTGGGAAAGGTATTGATGGGAGGAGGAGCAACAGAAAGCTTAAATGGGAAATAGTAAACGGTAGGGGTGACAAAGAAAGAAGGAAGGCAAGACGGAATTTAAGGGAGGAGGAGAAGAGGATGAGGACTAAGATGAAATAAACACAAAGAGGAAGAGAAGGAGGAACGTATGGAGGGAGGAGGAGCAATAAGAAGCAAAGGAAGAAGTAACGAGGGGAAACGGTAAATCAGACGAAGAAGTATTGGAAGAGGAGGAAAAGCATGATGCAACAAAGGAAGAGATGAGGATGGTGGAGAAGGAACCATTAGAAAGTAAAAGTGAGAAACTGACACTTTAAGACTCGTAAAAAAAGCTGCCAAGCCTAAAACTAAATAATGATAATAAAGAAATAAAAATAAAAAGAAATATTGCCAAAATTCACACGGAAAACTATTTAAGGACTATTTCTTCCAGGGTGTCGATTACTTACGAGTTACTTTTCTTTTTATCGTTGACAACACGGAAAGGGAAACGGGGGAAAGTATTTATCAGGATTATGTATGTTACCTTTCTTTTTATCTCCCCCTCCATCCCCCCCCCCCCCCGGTCTGGTATTCTTGTATCATATTCCATCATCATAACTAACCTGGTTGGGTGTCTGAGCCAGTCCTAAGAGAGACCAGCCACAGCCAGCCACGGCCAGCACCACACCACACCTCTGTCTAGTCTCTTGACAGTCTAACCAGATCATCTACCCGTCACCATCACCAAAAGGGAGCGCCATTATAAAGAAAGCCTAAAGCAAAAATCACTTGACATTTCCGCTCGTATTTAGGTACGTTTTAAAATCCCAACAACGACACGAGCGAGGCGGGGCCGCTGAGGACGCCGAAAAAGTGCTATAGAGGAAAAAAAACCAGTTACTTTTGTTGTTATCGCTGAAAACACGCGAAGGGGAGCGGCGGGAGGTATTTGTGAGAATTATGTATGTCGCCTCTTTTTTTTTTCATCTCCCCCTCCACCCCCTCCTCCTGGCCTCGTATATCTCTCTCTCTCTCTCTCTATCTCTCTCTCTCTCTCTCTCTCTCTCTCTCTCTCTCTCTCTCTCTCTCTCTCTCTCTCTCTCTCTCTCTCTCTCTCTCTCTCTTTTATAACGACCTCTTCACTGTTAATGACGTAACCAAATCACTGGACGTAGTCTATCTTGATTTCCAGAAAGCGTTTGATAAAGTCCCGCATCATAAATTACTTTACAAATTAAAGCAAATATGTATTGACGGTCAAGTAAACCAATGGATCGCGAATTGGTTGAGCAACAGACAACAAAGAGTAGTGATTGACGGATTTAACTCAGAGTGGGCGCCTGTCACTAGTGGCGTCCCTCAGGGCTCGGTCCTTGGCCCAGTGCTCTTCATTATTTACATCAACGACGTGGATGTTGGACTCAATAACCGCATTAGTAAATTTGCAGACGACACAAAGATTGGTAACTCGGTTCTCACTGACGAAGACAGGCAAAGCCTCCAAGAGGATTTGCACAAAATTTCAGCTTGGTCGGATAGATGGGAGATGCCCTTTAACGTAGACAAGTGCCAGGTCCTTTAAGTTGGAACGAGGAATAAGAAGTTCGAATACGAAATGCGCGGCGTTAAACTCAAAAGCGTTCAGTGCGTCAAAGACTTGGGGGTCAAAATCGCGTCAAACCTCAAATTCTCACAGCAATGCATCGATGCAGCAAATAAAGCGAACAGAATGTTGGGCTTCATTAAAAGAAACTTTGTATTCAAGAATAAAGATGTAATACTTCCGCTCTACAACAGTTTAGTCAGACCCCACTTGGAATATGCGGTACAGTTTTGGTCTCCCCACCATGCAAGGGATATTGCTAAATTAGAAGGTGTTCAGCGTCGGGCAACAAAAATGATCCCTTCCTTGCGCAACAAATCCTACGAAGAAAGGCTTTCTACCCTTAACATGTTCTCTCTTGAGAAACGTCGCCTCCGAGGAAAACTGATCGAATGTTTTAAAATACTTAATGGTTCCACGAATGTAGACAGATCAACATTGTTTATGATCGATGACACTTTGCGCACGAGGAACAATGGCGTAAAACTCAGATGTAGACAAGTAAATTCAGACTGCACCAAATTTTTCTTCACCAACGTTGTAGTGCGAGAATGGAATAAGCTTCCACCATCAGTTGTCCAGTGTAACACGATTGACTCCTTCAAAAATGAGCTCGACCGTCACTTCCTTCAACTTAATATCAACTAGAGTAGAAATGCAACGTTTTGGAGTCTTCTGATTAATGTAAAATCACTTAGGTTTAAGGACAGACCACCAAGTCTGGACCATGGGGTCTGTGTGGTCTGTAAATCTCTGTAAATCTCTCTCTCTCTCTCTCTCTCTCTCGCTCTCGCTCTCGCTCTCGCTCTCGCTCTCGCTCTCGCTCTCGCTCTCTCTCTCCTATTCCACTCCACATCATGCCTTTACCTATATATACGAGTCTATTCATAACCTCAAAGTACTTTAGGATTCTTATAACTTCACAACATTCTCGTAAATCTGAAATAAACCGTAACATAAAAGGAGACTCAGTGGTGTAGTGGTTAGGACGCCTACCTACAAATCAAGGGGGCCAAGGTTCGATTCCAGGCCGGGGTTACTTTCCAGGCGACCTGCCACGCGTATGTATGACCAGTCAGCCAGGTGGAGCACTAATTAGACGTAACCAGGTAGAATACGTAAACACCTTAATTAAATGCAAATGTCTGTCTGTAATTACTGATGCTAATGTTGTTGCCTTCCGCTTCCTAAGATATGAGTTAGGGGGAGGGTGACGTGTGTGTGTGTGTGTGTGGATGTGTGTATGTATGTGTGTGTGTGTGTGTGTGTGTGTGTGTGTGTGTGTGTGTGTGTGTGTGTGTGTGTGTGTGTGTGTGTGTGTGTAATGAAAGAAGTGCATTTTCCTCGTGCCAAAACATTGATAAATGGTTCAAATATATAATAATTTTGAATTTTCTAGAATTCCTTAAGAAATATGTGCTGGGATTCTTTTTTTTTATATCAAAGTATTATTCCTCTAATCTTCGGGTGTTTTCTTATCTCAAAGCTCAGGACATAAGATTACGTGGATCAAACCTGGTGACATCTTCTGTACCTGCAGGTCACTTACCTGTAAAAAAAATTAGTGTTCTGTATATAAGCGTTGAAAATGAAAACTAAAATGTACAAGACCTTTGCCAGTAATAAAATGCCTCACCAATGGGGACCACTGCGACAATCTTTTGTTGTTGTCACCTACAGTAAATAAACTGGGCCCCAAAACAGCGTTATGTATTTGAAATCTTGGGTATTGTCCTTTGCTTTTGGCAGTCCTAGATTTTTCCTCTTCTTAAACTTGTGTTCCTTTATATATATATATTTTTTTTTACACCAACAAAATAACTTCCTTTTCCTTCTGAATAATCCTACCTGACTATTTGTAAATTTTTTTTTACTTTTTAAATTTTATATTTTTTTATTTTATTTTTTTCATTTATGTTTTTTTTTTTTTTTTTTACTCCTTACTCGAATGTCATCTCCATCGCAACCCTCATAACGTTCATCACGCCTCTCAAGAGTAGTCTCACAAAGCACGGCGTGGGTGGGGGGCCGCGGCTGGGCGGTGAGGGGGGGCTCTGTGGGATGGGCGGTGAGGCTGGGGGGTTGGGGGTGGGCGGTGAGGGTTGGGGGCTGTCAGTTGGGTCTGGGTCTTGCAGGCGGCGCAGGAAGGCCGTGATGGCCCACAGCGGCGGGCGCTGGCTGGGCTCGGGCGTGAGGGCCAGGTCGGCCACGTGGCCCAGCAGGGTGTGGAGGAAGTCGCCCAGGAAGTGCCGCTGCACCGTCTGGATGAGGCGGCCCAGCGCGTACACGTCGGCGGCGAAGGTGACTGTGCCGCCGCGGCACACCTGGGGACACATCCAGTTGTAGCGGTCCAGGTCCACGTCCCTGAAGCCGCTGTCCCGCCCGGGCAGTGACGCGAGGCCGAAGTCAATGACGTGGGTCTCCAGACCTCCCTGCGGAGTCTGGCTCACCAGGACGTTGTCGCCCTTCAGGTCCAGGTGCACCAGGCCAGCGTCGTGCACCTGCTGCAGCTTGATGCTCAGGTCCAGCAGGACGTGCAGCAGCAGGTCCAGGGGGGGGCGGGACTCTAGGTAGGCGTCCAGGGTGAGGCTGGAGCCGCAGAATGAGGTGAACAGGGTGAGGGGCTGTGGGTTCATTCCCAGCAGCACAGGGGCGCCGCCTGCCCCTTGCAGGAGGCACAGAGCGTATGCCTCGGCGTAACTGTCTTGGTGTTTAAACACTTTCCTCACCACCACCTCACCGCCACAGTCAACCAAGTCCACTGTGCCGTAGGCCCCTTCACCCAGCCTGTTAATCACATTCACTGGAGGCGGACTGTCCACCCAAGGCAGGGACAAGTTCTGCTGAGCTAAAAGTTCAGCCAAATCATCTTCCTGTGAAAGGCCCTGAGAAGGTGCCGTGTTTTGTGCTACAGCGTAGCTGGTCTGTATTCGGGCGTCGCAGCTGTGGATGAAATCCAGTGAATTCAGGCGATCGGGACGCGCCCGTCTTTGCGTGCTCTTCCGGGCCCGCCAGGCAGCTCGGCGTGGCGGGGGCCCTCGAGCCCCGGCGCCCCGAGCTGGGGGGCCGGGAGGACCGTTGGCGATCAGCAGAGACAGTGTGTGTGTGCTGGCCATGTGGTATCTGATACCTATACAGCTGTACCCTGCTTTATATAGGTGGCGAGGCTTGGAGGTAGTGTTGTAGGGAGCTTGGAGGTGAGGCAATTCTTTTGGCTCCTGGAGAGTCTAGAGTTGAATAGAGGGACAAAGGTGGAACATAGCTAAGATAACTACAGGGTCTCCAGGAAGCAATTCTTTTGGCTCCTGGAGAGTCTTGAGTTGAGGAGAGGGACAAAAGGGGAGCCGTAGCCAAGATAACTACCGGGGCCTCCCGCGTGCAGACTGTGATCAGATGCAGTGAATAAAAAGGGAAGCTAATGATTTTACGGGATACTTTAATATATTTTTACAATTGTTCTGTTTTGGGGTTCCTCAGTTTTTTGATAGATTATTGATCTCAACACGCCATTGGTAAGTCCTCCGCGGTGTGTTCTACGAGGGATTCATTGCTGTGCGTGTGGCCAAGCCGGCGTGTGTTAGTGACGCGCCTTCGTGTTGCACAGCTTGGGGCGAAACTAAGGGAGCGATTTCACGGTTATATTTCCCTCTTCGTTTCGCCGATTTACTACCTAAAACCCCCCCCCCCCCCCCATTCTCTCTCTCTCTCTCTCTCTCTCTCTCTCTCTCTCTCTCTCTCTCTCTCTCTCTCTCTCTCTCTCTCTCTCTCTCTCTCTCTCTCTCTGCCCAGGTCTCTATAAACTCGCCCTAACAAGACGTTTATAAACATCAATTAATAAAGAAAAACAGAGTGCGGTGATTCTCTTTATATTACATTCATCCCTTCTTGCCTGTCAGCCTTTTCTGCCCTTGCGTATTAGTGAAAGGAATTGGTACAGTCTTTGTCGCTTTTCTGTTTTAATTCAATGATTTTTTTTTATTTCACTATTTTTTTCATTTACTTTGGTCGTTTTTCGTTGTTTTCTCTTCAACATTCGATTTTTTTTTTGCTTTTCAATAAGAGGTAAGGACGAAAAATGCCCGCTTCCTATTTATCATTTTTTTTGCTTTTCAATAAGAGGTAAGGACTAAAAATGCCCGTCTTCCTATTTACATCACTTGTCTTTGCTTTTCAATAAGAGGTAAGGACGAAAAATGCCCGGCTTCCTATTTTAATTTTTTTTTGCTTTTCAATAAGAGGTAAGGACGAAAAATGCCCGGCTTCCTATTTTAATTTTTTTGCTTTTCAATAAGAGGTAAGGACGAAAAATGCCCGGCTTCCTATTTTAATTTTTTTTTGCTTTTCAATAAGAGGTAAGGACGAAAAATGCCCGCTTCCTATTTTAATTTTTTTTTGCTTTTCAATAAGAGGTAAGGACGAAAAATGCCCGCTTCCTATTTTAATTTTTTTTTGCTTTTCAATAAGAGGTAAGGACTAAAAATGCCCGGCTTCCTATGTATCACTTTTTTGTACCTTGATTTCTTTTCGTTACGTCACCTACAAGTTCGGTCATTTTGCCACTTTTTCTTAACTGAGAAAAAATAAAACAAAAGGAAAAGAGGGAAATAAAACTTGATGGGAAGGAAAGGGAGAGAGAGAGAGAGAGAAGCGGGGAGTGTGAGAAATAAAAAAAGAAATATGAAAGGAAGTAAATAAAAATATAACTCTCCCAAGGATACGAAAGTCAAAGGACACACACACACACACACACACACACACACACACGTCAACTCAAGCGTGTATTTTATGATCAGGGTGACAATTGGGGACACAACTGCCCTCTCTTGCGCCCCGCTGCCCCGACGCCCCACACACATACCCCATGCCCCAACCCCCTCCTGCCCTTTAACCCCTCACCCCAGTCTCTTACCTTCCCCTCTCCAGCCCCTTACCTATTTACTGGATGTATCACAGTGTACGGAAATAGTGTAATTTAATGTAAGGTAATGTTAAGACACAATACAGAAGGGTTGGGGTGAGGTCAACAAAGGTACCTTCATCCTTTTGAGGCTACATATGTATACTGTTATATGTATGTGTATCTCAATAAATGTATCAAATCAAATCTACTATATAATTAAAGCCACAATAAGTCTTCGCCTGGTACCAGAGATGCGAGTCATACACACCGTTATCGTTCCTTAGGGTGTCCGCCAGAGGGAGTTCGATCTATGCCACAACGATAAGAAAGAAGTAAGAAACAATGAAGGGAAAGAAAACAGAAAGGAGAAAGAAACGACAATTAAAAGAAAGAAGAAGGAAATAACAAAAAGAAACGATAAGAACGATAAGAAAGAAGTAAGAAACGACGAAGAGAAAGAAGACAAAGGAGAAAGAAACGACAACGAAATGAAAGAAGGAACAAAAAGAAAGAAAAAGAGAAAAAAACAACGAAAATAGAAAAAAAGTAAAAAAAAAGAAAAGAAAGAAATATATAACAACGAAGAGGAAAGAAAAGTCAAATAAAAGAGTCCCCCCCTTAAGATCACCTGAGGAGTCATTAGAACTTGACTCCACCTGTCCACCCCCCCCCCACCCCCACCCACACACACACCTGCCACCCGAGATACAATTATGTGGGCTTGAATGACGCTGTAAACGGCCGTGGAATCGATTGTTCACTTCGTCTATATTTAGGAGGTATTGGGGGAGGGATGTCTGGTAATGCTTTTGTTTTTTTTGTGTGTGTGTGTGTGTGTGTGGGGGTGATTGTTGTTGTTGTTGTTGTTGTTGTTGGTGGTGGTGGTAGTGGTGGTGATGTTGGTGGAGGCAGTTCAAGGGTAAAAAAAAAAAAAAAAAAGCCTGCTAATCACTGCTCCCATTAAGAAAGTTGAAATGAGTGTGTATGTGTTGTTGTTGTTGTTCTTGTTGTTGTTGTTGGTGGTGGTGAGGGGAGTGTGAGCAGGAATTGAAGGGACGTAGAAGGGAGATAAGGAGATGAATGACGTAAGAGAGAAGATGATAAACGAGAGAATTACATAATAGTGATAAAAAGGAGTGTATGGAAGAGAAATAAGGGAAAAGTGTGTGTGTGTGTGTGTGTGTGTGTGTGTGTGTGTGTGTGTGTGTGTGTGAGGGGGGTGGGAGAATAAAAAGGCTGATGTGTCTGGCTCGTAAAGTAATGATGACAATAATAACAATAATAACAATAACAACAACAACAATAATAATAATAACAATAAGAAGAAAAAAACAAACGAAAACCAAAGGAAAAGATGAAGAAGAAAAGATACAAAGGGAGGAAGAAGAGACAAAGAAAAGAATAATAGAAAACTAAGCAAAAAGAAAAACAAGCAGAAAAGAGATTCAGAAACTCCTGCGGCATGTATATTTTTATCTCTCTATCTGTCTATCTGTCTGTCTGTGTCTGTCTGTATCATTCATTTGTCTGCTTGTGGGTCTGTCTGTCTTTGTGTGCCTGTTTGTCTGTCTCTCTTTGTCTGTTTATGTCTGCCTGTCTGTGTCTGTCTATCTATCTATCTATCTATCTATCTGTCTGTGTCTGTCTGTCTTTTGCCTATCCATCTGTTCGTATGTCTGTCTGTCTGTCTGTCTTTCTATCTATTCACAAGGATTTACAAGGATATAAGGAGACTTTAAAAGGCCCCATCTGTGTCTGTCTGTCTGTCTATCTATGTCTATCAATCCGTCTGTCTCTGTCAATCCGTCTGTCTGTCAATCTGTCTGTCTGCCTGCCTGTCTGTCTGTCACGTAACCAGACTGTGAGTGCATATTGGTGGAGTTTTTCTCTTGTTATTTTTCTCTCGGGATGGAAGAAACGAAATTGGCTTTACATATTTGGAGCCATGCTTTTACTCTCTCTCTCTCTCTCTCTCTCTCTCTCTCTCTCTCTCATTCGTATTTCTCATTTGATTTTGTGATGGAAAGAAAAAAGAAAAGAAAATGTGGGTCAGGGCATGTCACGTAGTCTGCCAGCCATCATCACTACTACCTTCGCCAGCCATCATCACTACTACCTTCGCCAGCCATCATCACTACCTTCGCCAGCCATCATCACTACTACCTTCGCCAGCCATCACCACTACCTCAGCCAGCCATCATCACTACTACCTTCGCCAGCCATCATCACTACTACCTTCGCCAGCCATCATCACTACTACCTTCGCCAGCCATCATCACTACTACCTTCGCCAGCCATCATCACTACTACCTTCGCCAGCCATCATCACTACTACCTTCGCCAGCCATCATCACTACTACCTTCGCCAGCCATCATCACTACTACCTTCGCCAGCCATCATCACTACCTTCGCCAGCCATCATCACTACCTTCGCCAGCCATCATCACTACCTTCGCCAGCCATCATCACTACCTTCGCCAGCCATCATCACTACCTTCGCCAGCCATCATCACTACCTTCGCCAGCCATCATCACTACCTTCGCCAGCCAGCCATCATCACTACCTTCGCCAGCCATCATCACTCCTTCCTTCGCCATCATCACTACTACCTTCGCCAGCCATCATCACTACTACCTTCGCCATCATCACTACTACCTTCGCCATCATCACTACTACCTTCGCCATCATCACTACTACCTTAGCCATCATCACTACTACCTTAGCCATCATCACTACTACCTTCGCCATCATCACTACTACCTTTGCCATCATCACTACTACCTTAGCCATCACCACTACCACCTTAGCCATCATCACTACCACCTTAGCCATCATCACTACCTTAGCCATCATCACTACCTTAGCCATCATCACTACCTTAGCCACCATCACTACCTTAGCCACCATCACTACCTTAGCCATCATCACTACCTTAGCCACCATCACTACCTTCACCACCACCATCACTACCTTAGCCATCATCACTACCTTAGCCAGCCAGCCATCATCACTACCTTAGCCAGCCAGCCATCATCACTACCTTAGCCAGCCAGCCATCATCACTACCTTAGCCATCATCACTACCTTAGCCATCATCACTACCTTAGCCACCATCACTACCTTAGCCACCATCACTACCTTAGCCATCATCACTACCTTAGCCATCATCACTACCTTAGCCATCATCACTACCTTAGCCACCATCACTACCTTAGCCACCATCACTACCTTAGCCACCATCACTACCTTAGCCACCATCACTACCTTAGCCATCATCACTACCTTAGCCAGCCAGCCATCATCACTACCTTAGCCAGCCAGCCATCATCACTACCTTAGCCAGCCAGCCATCATCACTACCTTAGCCAGCCAGCCATCATCACTACCTTAGCCATCATCACTACCTTAGCCAACATCACTACCTTAGCCACCATCACTACCTTAGCCATCATCACTACCTTAGCCATCATCACTACCTTAGCCATCATCACTACCTTAGCCATCATCACTACCTTAGCCACCATCACTACCTTAGCCACCATCACTACCTTAGCCACCATCACTACCTTAACCATCATCACTACCTTAGCCATCATCACTACCTTAGCCATCATCACTACCTTAGCCATCATCACTACCTTAGCCATCATCACTACCTTCACCACCATCATCACTACCTTCACCACCATCATCACTACCTTCACCACCACCATCACTACCTTCACCACCACCATCACTACCTTCACCACCACCATCACTACCTTCACCACCATCATCACTACCTTCACCACCACCATCACTACCTTCACCACCACCATCACTACCTTCACCACCACCATCACTACCTTCACCACCACCATCACTACCTTCACCACCACCATCACTACCTTCACCACCACCATCACTACCTTCACCACCATCATCACTACCTTCACCACCACCATCACTACCTTCACCACCACCATCACTACCTTCACCACCACCATCACTACCTTCACCACCACCATCACTACCTTCACCACCACCATCACTACCTTAGCCACCATCACTACCTTAACCATCATCACTACCTTAGCCATCATCACTACCTTAGCCACCATCACTACCTTACCCACCATCACTACCTTAGCCATCATCACTACCTTAGCCACCATCACTACCTTAGCCATCATCACTACCTTAGCCATCATCACTACCTTAGCCATCATCACTACCTTAGCCATCATCACTACCTTAGCCATCATCACTACCTTAGCCATCATCACTACCTTAGCCATCATCACTACCTTAGCCATCATCACTACCTTAGCCATCATCACTACCTTAGCCACCATCACTACCTTACCCACCATCACTACCTTAGCCATCATCACTACCTTAGCCATCATCACTACCTTAGCCATCATCACTACCTTCACCACCACCATCACTACCTTCACCACCACCATCACTACCTTCACCACCACCATCACTACCTTCACCACCACCATCACTACCTTCACCACCATCATCACTACCTTCACCACCACCATCACTACCTTCACCACCATCATCACTACCTTCACCACCATCATCACTACCTTCACCACCACCATCACTACCTTCACCACCACCATCACTACCTTCACCACCACCATCACTACCTTCACCACCACCATCACTACCTTCACCACCACCATCACTACCTTCACCACCATCATCACTACCTTCACCATCACCATCACTACCTTCACCACCACCATCACTACCTTCACCACCACCATCACTACCTTCACCACCACCATCACTACCTTCACCACCACCATCACTACCTTCACCACCACCATCACTACCTTAGCCACCATCACTACCTTAACCATCATCACTACCTTAGCCATCATCACTACCTTAGCCACCATCACTACCTTACCCACCATCACTACCTTAGCCATCATCACTACCTTAGCCATCATCACTACCTTCACCACCATCATCACTACCTTCACCACCATCATCACTACCTTCACCACCATCATCACTACCTTCACCACCATCATCACTACCTTCACCACCATCATCACTACCTTAGCCACCATCATCACTACCTTAGCCATCATCATCACTACCTTCACCACCATCATCACTACCTTCACCACCATCATCACTACCTTCACCACCATCATCACTACCTTCACCACCATCATCACTACCTTAGCCACCATCATCACTACCTTAGCCACCATCATCACTACCTTAGCCATCATCACTACCTTAGCCATCATCACTACCTTCACCACCATCATCACTACCTTCACCACCATCATCACTACCTTAGCCATCACCACTACCTTCGCCATCACCACTACCTTAGCCATCACCACTACCTTCGCCATCACCACTACCTTCGCCACCATCATCACTACCTTCACCACCATCATCACTACCTTAGCCATCATCACTACCTTAGCCATCACCACTACCTTCGCCATCATCACTACCTTAGCCATCACCACTACCTTCGCCATCACCACTACTTTCACCATCATCACTACCTTCGCCATCATCACTACCTTAGCCACCATCACTACCTTCACCACCATCATCACTACCTTCACCACCATCATCACTACCTTCACCACCATCATCACTACCTTAGCCATCATCACTACCTTCGCCATCATCACTACCTTCACCACCATCATCACTACCTTCACCGCCATCATCACTACCTTCACCGCCATCATCACTACCTTCACCGCCATCATCACTACCTTCACCGCCATCATCACTACCTTCACCACCATCACTACCTTCACCACCATCATCACTACCTTCACCACCATCATCACTACCTTAGCCATCATCACTACCTTAGCCATCATCACTACCTTAGCCATCACCACTACCTTAGCCATCACCACTACCTTCATCACCACTACCTTCATCACCACTACCTTCACCATCACCACTACTTTCACCATCATCACTACCTTCACCATCATCACTATCATCGTCACCATCATCACTATCATCGTCACCATCACTATCATCGTCACCATCATCATCACTATCACCACAACTATTTTCATCATATTTTCAACCCTATACCATCTACTACGTACACACCACTTCATTTTCTCTCACTTTCACTCTTGTAATCGTCGCTATCATTTGCATCACCATCACCATCATCATCACCACTATAAGTCTCACTACCCCCACTACTACCGTCACTGTCCCCTACACCACCATCACTACCCCGTCACCATCATCACCACCAACCACTATTATTAGTTACCACATCACTATCACTACGCCATCACCACCACCATCACTCCCATCAATTACTGTCATCACCATTTTAACATCATCATCATCACCACCACCACCTCCTCCTCGCTGGCTGGACTGACTCAATGGATAACCTAAATTTGACTGTAAAAGTGCATTTCAAACAAGGCAAGTGCTCTCTCTCTCTTCTCTCTCTCTCTCTCTCTCAATCCTCCATCTTTCTCTTCTCTCTCTGTCTGTCGATTCTATTTTGTTTTTTTCTTATTTTCTTTTACATTATTTCGTTTATTGCGTCTTATTTTTTTTGTTTCCTTTATGCTATTTTTTCTACTTTTGGGTGGATCAATAACAAAAGAAAACAAAACAATATTTACTACTACTACTACTACTACTACTACTACTATAGTTAACCTTTCTACGTCTCCTATTCTTTTTCCTCTTTTTTTTTCTACTACTACTACCACTACAACTACTATTACTACTATTACTACAACTACAACTACTACAACTACAACTACAACTACTACCACTACTACTATTACTACTACTATGTTGCGATGCGTCATTCCAGCCTCTCTTACCCTCTCTCCCCCCACCGCCACCACACGTATTTACGCGAGGACTCGGGAAGACGGGGAAGCCTCAGTTTGTATCAGGACGCGGTGTGGTGAGTATCAAGCTGCTCTCTCTCTCTCTCTCTCTCTCTCTCTCTCTCTCTCTCTCTCTCTCTCTCGATGGTGGTGGTAGTGGTGCGAAGTGTATTATCAAGTGTGTGTGTACCCGACTAAGTGTTTGTGTGTGTGTGTGTTTGTGCGTGAGATACTTATAATTACAGGTAAGTTAGGCACACCTGAGAATGTCGATTTGAGAAGTAAACTAGTGTCGTATTCTTAAACATCTCGGCGGCCAAGTAGCTACACATTTGACAAGGCATTCGTAGGAGTTCGGGGCATTTCCAGGGGTAGTTTTATAAGCATGGTGGTAGTTTGACCCTTCTTCTGCACCATGAACCTAAGAACACACTCATTAGAACCCGACTGAGATTCTTTTTGACCTTTGGAAATAGTTGAGGTGAGAGGCGGACGTGTCTAACCATACTGAACTTCGAAGTGAGATAGCGAAGAAGGGAATGAGACGAGGTGAAAAAAAGGAGGAAGGAGGAACGATGAAGAGGAGGAAGAGGAAATATAACACGGACGGAAACGGTGAAGGAGTGGAATTGACAGCGATGGAAGAACGGGGAGTAGGTGTTCCTAAGACTGGAGATGGTGGGCAGAGGAGGGAAAGAAATAAAGAGAAGAAAGACGAGAGGAACGATGAAGATTAGGAGGAAATATGAAACAGTGCAGAGGAAAACTATGAGGGAGTGGAGATGACAGCGATGGAAGGACGGGGAGTAGGTGTTCCTAAGACTATAGAGATGGTGGGCAGATGAGGGAAAGGAATAAAGAGAAGAAAGACGAGAGGAACGATGAAGAGGATGAGGAGGAAATAGAACACGGACGGAAACGGTGAAGGAGTGGAGATGACAGCGATGGAAGGACGGGGAGTAGGTGTTCCTAAGACTAGAGATGGTGGGGAGTGGAGGGAAAGAAATGGAGAGAAGATAGAAGAGAGGAACGATGACGAGGATGAAGAGGAAATATAACACTGACGGAAACGGTGAAGGAGTGGAGATGACAGCGATGGAAGGACGGGGAGTAGGTGTTCCTAAGACTAGAGAAGGGAAAGAAATGATGGGAAGGCAGACGAAAGTAACCATAAAGAGGATGTTGACGAGGTAGTAAAGGGAGCAATGGGAGAGCGGTAAGTATAGGTGATCTTCAGACTAATTATAATTGACAATGGAGGTGAAGAAATGAAGAGGAGGAAGACGAAGGGACCCATAGAGGATGTTGATGATGTATTACGACTAGAAGCGAAAGACGGATTACTGAAGGGTAGATCGTGTAGTAAAGGGAAGGGATGGGTAGAAGAAGGGAGAATAATTATAGAAAGGAAAAAAAGAATGGGAAAGAAGATGGTTACCCCTTTTCAGCACTTTTCCCTTTCTCCTTCCTCCTCCCCTCCTCCTCTCTCCTTTGGTCTACTACATTTTTCCTCCTCCTCCTCCTTCTCCATCTTTGCAAATGTTTTCCTTAATGAGACAGGAAAGAAAGAAAGAATTACAGCTTTAAGAAGAACGGTGAATTATTATTATTACTATTATTATTACTATTATTATTATTATTGTCGGGTAGTTTATGGGTATTATGATAAGACGTGGATATGGAAATTTTTAAAGTTTATTACTACACATCATTACCATTAGTATTATCATTGTTGCTATTGTTCGTATTTTGTTTGTTTTTCTCCTCGAGCTAAAGTAAAGAATAATAAAGAGGAGGAAATATGATATATCTCGCATTTACAGTTTTCTCCACTTCTGGGAAATCTCTCTCTGTGTCTCTCTCTGTCTCTCTCTCTGACTGTTTAACCTCTGTCACTTCGTTTTCTCCTTTATAAATATCTTTCTATCTCTTTCTTCCATTTTTTTCTATTTCCACTTTTTCTTTATTTTTTCCTTTCACATTACTCTCCTCCTCCTTCTTCCCTATACTCCCCTGCTCATCCCATTTCCCCTTTCTTCACCTCTTCTTTATCTACCTACTTTCTCTTCCCTTTGCTCATTCCTGCTTACCTCTCTTCATCTTTCCTTCCATAATTCCTGTTTTTTTTTTTTTTGCTTCGTCTATCTCTAAAAATTTCTACCCGTTTCCTTTTTGGCTCCAAGTCCTCCGCTATCTATTTCTTGACCTCCCTTCTTTATCTTCCTACTTTTTCTACCCTTTCCTAATTCCTGCTTACCTCTTCATCTTTCCTTCTATAATTCCTCTCCGTTTTTTTTGCTTCGTCTATCCCTAAAAAATTCTACCCGTTTTCTTTTTTTTGCTCCAATCCTCCGGTATCTACTTATCCTCTCAATCTTCTCGGAATCTCTTTTTTTCCTTCCTACCACCTCCCCGTTTTCCGAGATCCCACCCTTTCCCTCTCTTCTTTCTCTTTTTTTCTTCTCCCGCTGTCTTAACTCCTATGTTTCTTTTACTATTCCTTACCACGCATTTATTGTCCTTCTGTTCACTTCTCTTCCTTTTCTTCTATTCCATTTCACGCCCTCTCTCCTTTTCCTCTTCTCTCATCTCTCTTTTTGCCCTTCCTCCCCTCTGGTATGTCCCCTCATTTCTCTCCTTCCTTGAGTCTCTTCCTCCTTCCTCCTCCTCTTCCTATTTCTGATTCTCTCTCTTACAATTACGAGTTTATTTATTGCTCTCTCTCTCTCTCTCTCTCTCTCTCTCTCTCTCTCTCTCTCTCTCTCTCTCTCTCTCTTTTTTTCTCTCCTTTTCTCTCTTCTTCTCACTCTTTTCTTCCCTTCTCTTCTTTTCTATTCTCCTGTCCTCTTCTCTTGTCTCCTTTTCTCTTCTTTATTCTCTTCTTTCTCTTTTCTTCTTCTCCCTACTTTTCTCTTCTCATTTTTTCTCTTCTTTTCTTCTCACCTTTTCTCTCCTCTTTTCTTCTCTCCTCTACCCTACTTTTCTCTTCTCTTCTCTCTTTTCTTCTCTCTTCTACCCTACTTTTCTCTCGTTTTCTCTTCTCTTCTTCTCTTCTCTCCTTTACTCTTCTCTTCTCTCCTTTACTCTTCTCTTCTCTCCTTTACTCTTCTCTTCTCTCCTTTACTCTTCTCTTCTCTCCTTTACTCTTCTCTTCTCTCCTTTACTCTTCTCTTCTTTTCCCTTCTCTTCTCTCCTCCTCACCTTTTCTCTCCTCTCCTCTTCTCTCCTTTACTCTTCTTTTCTCTTCTCTTCTTTTCTCTTCTCTTCCCTTCTCTTCTCTCCTCCCCTTTGCTTGTGGGGTCAGTGTTCTCTCCCTTACGACCCTTCTTGCACCCTTCCCTAACACTACTTTCTCTTGCCCTTCACTCTCCCTCTGAAAAAATATATGCTCCCTTCGCCCTCAATCCTCCCCTCCCTCCCTCCCCTTTTCTCTCTCCCTTCTTCTCCCTCATTCCTTCCTCCCCCTCCCTCCGTTTCCCGTCTCCCTTCCTCTGCTTTCTCTCCTCTCCCCTCCTCCCTTTCCTCCATCTTTCCTCTTCTCCTCTCTTCTCCCTTCTTTTCCTCAGTCTCCCCCCTCTTCTCCCTTACTTCCCTCCTCCGCCTCCCCTTCCATCCCCTCTTCTTACCTCTTCCTTTTTCCTTCCGCTCTCCTCCCTCCTTTCCTTCGCTATCCCCTTCCTCCACCTCCCTTTCTCTCCTCGCTTCTCCTTTCCTCCCCCTCCCCTCTTCTCCCTTCCTCCGTCTTCCCCATCTCTCCTCTCTTCTCCCTCACTCTTTCACCTCCCTCCTGTCTTCCTCCTTCCCCCTTCTCCCTCACTCTTTCACCTTCCTCCTTTCTTCCTCCTCCCCCTCTCCCTTCTTCCTTCTCCCTTCTCCCTTCGTAAGACGTAGTTCTCCCCTCACTGATCCGTGGCTCGTAGCGTGGGTCATGTCCGTCACACACACACACACACACACACACACACACACTAGGTAAGTTCGTTAGGCGTTGATGCTGATACGACTCTTGACTTTTATGGAGAGTTATTGATTGACCTACTTTTTTTATTTAGTTGTATTGAAAGACAGAGTGATGGAGCACGTTAGGAAAGGCCATGGTCACGCAGGGGGCCTAGTAATGACTGATGATGATGATGATAGAATGAATAGCGTTAGGAAGGAGATCACCTGAGTCATCACCTGCTAATCACTACCTGGGGAACACACACACACAGACACACACACATATATATATATTAATACCTTCAAAGGCTACACCTCGGTACACCTGTCGTAAGTAAGCCCTCAGGTAAGGTGTGGGCGCCGGCTTGTTACGGAGGCTTAGTATCTCGGCCCCAGGCATCATTGCAGCCTCCACAGACACGTTGGAAAGGTGGGCTGCCTTGCTAATTAGTTTCTGGGGCAGGTAAGGATCTTGGATATTAATTTTTTTCCTATATTCCTGATTCCCTTTTTCTTTCCTTTTCTTCCTCCTTCTCCTCGTCTTCCATGTCCTTTCTTCTTTTTTAATACCTTTTTCTCGCTCCTTTTCCTTCTCCCCCTTGCTTGATCTCTCTCTCTCTCTCTCTCTCTCTCTCTCTCTCTCTCTCTCTCTCTCTCTCTCTCTCTCTCTCTCTCTCTCTGTCTCTGTCTCTGTCTCTCTCTCTGTCTTCCATATCATTTCTCTTTTCCAATACTTTTCCTTCTCCCTCTCCCTCTCCTTTTTCTTCTCTTCTTCCTCCTCCTTGCTTTAATCGCTCTACGTGTCCTCTTTCCTATCCAATATTTCTCCTTCTCTCTCTCCTTCTCCTCCTCCAGTTTTTATTCGCCTTGCATATCGCCTTTCTCTTCCCACACTTCGCCTTCTCTTTCCTCCTCCTTGATAACTTCGTCTTCCATATCCTCTTTCTTTTCCAATACTTCTTATTTCTCCTCCTTTAATTGATTCATTCGTCTCCCATATCATCTTTCTTTTCCGATAATTTTCCTATTATTTGTTTCTTGTCATCTGTGTCTTCCTCCTCCTCCTCCTTCTCTTCCTCCTCTGGTGCCTTTCCTAACTCCAAAGACCCATATACAGTATTCTCAAACATGTCGGAGCTTACACACACACACACACACACACACACACACACACACACTTGATTAGGGCTTTCGTAGAGGTTGTGTGGGGGTATATCCACGGAGGAGGAGGAGGAGGAGGAGAGGAAGGAAAAAGCAGGAGAAATGGAAGGAGACTATATAGAAGGCGAGGAAAACATAAAAGGGAAAAGAAGAAGTAGGAAAGAGAGGAGGAGGAGGAGGAAAAAAGAAGAGGAGAAGGAGGAGAGGAAGGAAAATGCAGGAGAAATGGAAGGAGACTATAATTATGGAGGGCGAGGAAAACAAAAAAGGGAAAAGAAGGAGTAGGAAAGAGAGGAGGAGGAGTAGGAAAAAAAGAGGAGGAGGAGGAGGAAGAAAATACGGTGCTTCTTCCTCATCTTCCATCCATTGTATTACCTTCCCTTTTGACGCGTGAGAAAATTAAAGCAGGTAGGAAATGTGATGTAAAGATGAAGTTTGAGCAAGTCTCGTCACACCCTCTTAAAATCCCTCGTGTTATCCTTGCTTACTTTTCCCCTAATTTCCTTGCCTTCCACCTCTTAGCTATCCTCCTCACTTCCCTTTCCTGCACTCTCTCTTTTTCTTTCATTTAGTACTTCTCTTTATCCCTTCCTCACAATCCCTCGTGTTATCCTCCTTCCTTTTCTCCATATATATTTCCTTTCCTTCCTTCTTTTAGCTAACCTCCTCACTTCACTTTCCTACTCTCTCTCTCTCTTTATCCCTTCCTCAATCACTCATGTTATCCTTCTTCCTTTTCTCGTACACTTCCTTTTCTTCCTATACTCTCTCTACTTTCCCTTTCGACACCTTTTTTTTCACCCTTATTATCTCTTCCTCTTTCTATCTCTCCCTCCATCTCTTCCTCTCATTTATTACTCTTTTCTGGTCCTTCCTCTTTACCTCCTTTCTCCTCTCCTCCTGGCGTTCGAGGTTAGATAGAGCGAAGACGGAGGAAGAGATGAACGTACTAATGATATATATTTTCTACCTCACGTTTTTGGCCTTTCTTTATGAAGTTGAAGGTGCGTTGAGTGTTACAATATACAACGTGACCTTCAAGCTTCCGCCTCCTGAAGATGGGAAATGTAGGGCGATATTGATTTCACCTCGAGTCGTTGGCCTTTGTTTGATGAAGTTGTTGAAGTATGCTGGCTGTCAAGATTATACAGAGTGACGCCTAACCTTCTTCTCTTCCTCCTTCTCTTTGGTTTATTCATATCTTTCTTTTCCAATACTTCTTCTCCTTTCTCCTCCTCGTCCTGTTTATCATCTTTCTCCTCCACCACTTTGCCTTCTGCTGTCTTCTCTTCCTCCTCCTCCTTGTTTTTTTTCAAGTCTTCTTTCTTTTACAATACTACTTCTCCTTTCTCCTCCTCGTCCTGTTTATCATCTTTCTCCTCCAACACTTTGCCTTCTTATGTCTTTTCTTCCTTCTATTTGGTTTATTCATTTCTTCTTTCTTTTCCAATACTTCTCCTTTCTCCTCCTCGTCCTGTTTATCATCTTTCTCCTCCACCACTTTGCCTTCTGCTGTCTTCTCTTCCTCCTTCTATTTGGTTTATTTCTTTCTTTCTTTTCCAATACTTCTTCTCCTTTCTCCTCCTCGTCCTGTTTATCATCTTTCTCCTCCACCACTTTGCCTTCTTATATCTTCTCTTCTTCCTTCTATTTGGTTTATTCACTTCTTTCTTTTCCAATACTTCTCCTTTCTCCTCCTCGTCTGTCCTTCCGTCTCTTCTTCCTCCTCTTTGGGTTATTCGTCTTGGTTATCATCTTTCTCCTCCAGCACTTTGCCGCCTTCTTTCTTCTCTTCCTCCTCCTTGGTTTATTAATTTCTTCTTTCTTTTACAATACTTCCTTTCTCCTCCTCCTCCTCTTTAATGTATTCATCATCTTGCTTATCATCTTTCTCTTCCATCAGTTCTTCTTTTGTCTTCTATTCCTAGGTTTATTTATATCTTTCTTTCTTTTCCAGTACTTCGCCTTTCTACTTCTTCCTCCTCTTTGATGTATTCGCCTTGCTTATCTTCACTTCATTTCTTTTTATCCCTTTCTCACAATCCCTCGTGTTATTCTTCTTCCTTTTCTCCATATATATTTCCTCTTCTTCCATCTTTAAGCTACCCTCTTCACTTTCCATTCCCGCACTCTCACTTTCTTTCCTTCTTTCTTCTTCTTCTCTCGCTTCCTCGAGTTGAGTATACTGAAGACTGTGGAAGAGATGTACCGAGGATGCAGATATCACCTCGAGTCCTTGGCCTCTGTTCGTGAAGGTACGCCGCGTGTTAGAATATACGCGCCCGACCTTCCGCCTCCTGCGCCTTCCCCGTCAGGAGTAGGCGAAGCAGTGAAGGTATTGATCCACCTGTTTATGCGTATTTCCCTTACATGCGAGGCTACTTTGAAGAGGACATTACGCCCCGTCCCCCAGTCCTTGCACACCCACCACTGCCCCCTCAGCCTCGTCATTTCCAGCCCACAAGGATGCTGCCTCTCGCTTTGACCATCCCACCTGACCTGAATGTGTGTGCGTACGTGTGTGTGTGTGTGTGTGGGGGGGGGTGTCTGTAGGTAGATAGGTAGGAAAACTAGGGTAGCTGCCATTGCTGAGGAGGGATAAGGAAGAACAGGAGGAAGAGGAGATGTAGGGAAGTAGATGGGTGAGTAGAAAGAAGAGTAATGAGGAGAGGAGGGGTAAGAAAGGAGAAAGAAGGAGGAGATGAAGGGTGAGATAAGATGGGTGAGTAGAAAGATGAGAAGGCGGGATAAAAAAAAAAGAGGGAGAAAGAAGGAGGAGGAGGAACACAAAGAAATACAAAGGAAGAACAAACAGCAGACCTGATGGTCCTTACTAGACTGACTAGCTACACTATCTAAACAAAGGTGGAAGATGAAGGACAGCAAAGGCGAAGGCTCCTCCCCCCCTCAAGCCAAAGCTGGCAGGAAAGGAAAAAGAACCATGCAGCATGGAAAAACTGCAAGGAAATTATATAGGAAAGAACACCATTACTGCTACCACTAACCGGGCGATAAAAAACGGACAACCTAGGAATCATTTTTGTTACTCTCCGTTGAACCCGTTCTAAGTCTTTTCTGTAATAGGGAGACCAAAACTATACAGAGTACTAGATGGGGTCGAACCAGGGAATTATACAGTTTTAATATTACTTTTTCCTATTTATTATTAAAGACTAGTCCGATGATGCCAACCAATTTGTTGCGGTTTTAACAACCTCTGAACAATGCTGACCGGGCTTTAAATCGCTTGATATAGTGATTCCAAGATCCTTTTCTTTACTTACTACAGAAAGTTGTTGGCCATTCATTACGTACCGAACGCCATTGTTATTGTTTCCGATGTGTAACACTTTTACATTTGTCAACGTTAAATTTCATTTGCCATTGATTGGCCCAACGTGCAAGTCGATCTAGATCTGATTTTAAAGCTTCTTCGTAGAGTGTCGCAGTTACTTTACTAGCACTAGCAATCTGTGCAGCATAGGTAGATCGGTAAGTAGATGGGTGAGGGAAGAGATGAGAGTAGTGAGGAGAGGAGGGGGTGAGAAAGGAGGAGATGCAGGAGATGAAGGGCGAGATAGGTAAATAGGTTAAGTAGATGGGTGAGGGGAAAGATGAGGGTAGTGAGGAGAGGAGGGGTGAGAAAGGAGGAGAGAGCAGGGTAGATGGGTGAGGGGAAAGATGAGGGTAGTGAGGAGAGGGGTGAGAAAGGAGGAGAGAGCAGGAGATGAATGGAGGAGATGAAAGGCGGAGATACAAAGCTCTGAAAGGGAGAATAGGTTTAATCACGGGACGTAAAACTCTGATGACGCCGTGACTTATATGAAAAGGTGGAGATGACGGGAGATGAGGCGTAGATGGAGGAGGAGGAGGTGGGTATGGAAAAAAAATAAGACAAGGAGGAGCAGGTAAAGGTCATAGGGACGAAAATCACTGAAGAAATGATGCAGAAGGAGGAGGAGAAGAAATCAAGAATGAGAAGGAGGAAGAGGAGGATAACATTGAAAAAACGAGAAAATGAGAGAAAAGAAAAACAGGAAGTAGAGAATGAGAATATGAAAGGCGATGAAAAACAATAAAAAGGAGAAGGAGGAAAGAGATGACGAGGAGGAAGAACATAAAAACGAGAAAATGAGAATAAAGAAGAGGAGGAAGAGAATATGAATATGGAAGTGGAAGAAAACAAACAAAAAAGGAGAAGGAGGAGGAAGAAAGATGACGATGAGGAAGAAGAGGAAGAGAAGAACATGAAAACCGAAATAAATGAGTACAGAAAAACAGGATAAAGAGAATGAAAATATTGAAAGCGAAGAAAAAAGGAGGAGGAAGATTATGATAGAGGAGGAGGAAGAGAAGATAAGCCTAGCCGCGTTTTCAAAGGTCATACTAAATTAATCTAAGAGAAGCGTAAAGAAATATTAGCACTCAGAACCGGTTTGATACGTGTAGTGTCATTGTTCCCCTCTTCTTCCTCCTTCACCTCCTCCTCCTCCTCCTCCACTTAACGCTCCTTAAACATCCTTACGTAACCAGTCTCGCAACGTAATAGATTCGTTCACCTGTGGGACTTGCATACAGTTTTTTTGTGGCCTTATAACGAATGGAAGAATGGACTTGGGAGAGTCATGTTATGTGTCGAGCGGTTAAATAATATCATAGCCTTTATTTACTCTATTTTTTTGGCCCTTGAGCTGCGGCCTAGTACTGTAAACAAACAGATGAACAACGAAGAGAGAGAGAGAGGAAATTGAATAGGTCTAATTGTGAAGGAGTGAAATGACTTAAATCCGCCATGATCCAAATCTATCTGAATATTCATGCCTTTCTATCCCCGTCTTTTCCAATTTGTATGTATATAGGTCTGGCCCATTCTCTCTCTCTCTCTCTCTCTCTCTCTCTCTCTCTTCTCCCTTTGCTCTTTCTTTATCCTTCTCTTTTCTTCCTTTCTCATTCATTTCCTTATTTTTTCTCCCTTCCTCTCCCTGCCATTTTCTTCTTTGTCGCCCCTTCCTCCCTTCCTTTATTCCTTCACCTCCCCTCTTCTCTTCTCTCCCATTGCACACTCTCCCTTTACCTCCTCCCTCGCTCTCTAACCATGTCCAATCCTCTCGTTCTCTCTTTTAGCACCTCTTTATCCCTCCATCCCCTCCTCCTCCATCCTTCTCTCTTCCATTCCACACCTACACACACTTTCCCTTTCTCTAACGATGTCCAACTCTTGTTCTCGATCTTGTTGCATCTCTTTAACCCTTCCTCTCCTCCTCCATCCCTCCCTCTCCCCCCCATTCCACAGCTACACACTCAACGATGTCCAACTCTTGTTCTCGATCTTGTTGCATCTCTTTAACCCTCCCTCTCCTCCTCCATCCATCCCTCTCTTTCTCCCATTCCACACCTACACTCTCAACGATGTCCAACTCTCTCGTTCTCTCCCCGGCAGACACACACACGAGGTCAATGGTGTTTTCCTTCCACGTGTACCGCAAGAGTGCTCCCAATGGCAAGCTCTCCGTGTACGTGGGGCGGCGGGACTACACGGACCACCTCACCCACGTCGACCCCATTGGTGAGTATAGCAAGGCACGTAGAGACACACAGAGCACCGTTGTCAGATAATTATCGTACTCAAGAGCATGGTATTTACCGGGTTTTGACGCCTAAGAAGTAACTATCACCAAGAAACATCAGGAATTAACTAGATTACGTCACCAAAGGAAGGGCTGACAGCTTTTAGTGAATAACTCAAAATTAGACCAACTTAAATTAAAGACAATTCTTAAATTACACTTATACTTAAATTGACAAATCAAATATAATCCCCGGTATGATAAGTAACTACCCTTCGTGACAGGGTGAGATGAACAACAAAAGAAACAATGGAACAACAGGTGATGTATCCTCCTCAGTTTACCCGTCCTTGTACTTTACCGCTAAGGTGATATCGCTGTGTGATGTAAATCCAGTGAGAGGTAGACACCTTAACACCCGATGAGGCTAGACTGCTTTTCCACTGGCAGGCCGGATCCTTATATAGCTTCTGATGAGGCCCGGCTTGCTTCGTTCGAGGGATTGAGGTGTCGAGGTCTGAAGGTTGGGGTTCGTTGTCAGGATGGAAAGTTGGAGAGTTTCGTTTAGTCGGGACAACATCTGTGGTCATATGCCGGAGAGACACAGGAGGGGGAAGGAATTATAGAAGGGAATAGACCCCAGGAGACGAGACACAACCCCCGATTAATACCTGGTACCCATTCACTGCTGGGTGGACAGGGGTGTAGGGTATCGGAAAAGCCGCCCAAGTTTTTCCACTCCGCCCGGGGATCGAACCGGGCTCTCTCGATTGTGAGCCGAGTGTGCTAACCATTGCACTACGAAGCCCCCTATTAGGATGGAGATGGTGGTTTGTGAAGTGGGACGAGCACCCGGGAACGACCCTCGAGCGTACGCCTTGAAGGGTCGTTACAACTATTTTAACGATAAATATAAAGAAATCTCGTTATATGAGAGGAGAAACGGGCAGGAATGAAATCGAGGCATTGGGACAGGACTAAAAAAAAGAAAAAAAAGTGAAAGGAGAAGAGAAGGTAGATCATGTTTCCTTTACTTATGTCTTTGTTATTTAATCTTATTCTATCCCATCTTCTTCCTAATGGTCGTCATATATAATTTTTTTTTGACCCTTCTGAAGACCTCCTGATCGTGTACTAATCCAATATGTCAGGTAGATCATGTTTCCTCTACCTATGCCTTCGTTATTTAACCTTATTCTATCCCCATCTTCTTCCTAATAGTCGTCATCTATCTCTCACTACTCCTCAGGGCTTCACTTTAGTATCATCTTAGCGACCCTTCTGAAGACCTGATCGTACTAATCCAATATGTCAGGTAGATCATGTTTCCTCTACCTATGTCTTCGTTATTTAACCTTATTCTATCCCATCTTCTTCCTAATGGTCATATATTTCTCACTACGCCTCAGGGTTTTACTTAATCATTCTCTTTACGACCCTTCTGAAGACCTGATCGTACTAATCCAATATTAAGTCAGGTAGATCATGTTCCCTCTACTTATGCCTTCGTTATTTAACTTTATTCTATCTCCATCTTCTTCCTTCTTGTCGCTATGATTCTATGCTTCCATTAAGTAGATATTCCCAGCAGCCTAAGAGTTCTACCTATGTTATTGTTCTTGATCTTTCTCTCCCGGCTCCGACTCTATAATCTTTTTTCTTCTTGTCTCATGTTTTATCCTATTGCCACCTTTTCTCTTCTATCACTTTCTTCTTTTTTTTTAGTCCTGTCCCAATGCCTCGATGTAATTTCTGCTCGTTTCTCCTCTCAAATAAGTTCTGATTCTTAGGTTTCTCTCTTTTTCTGGCTTTTGTTTTGCCGTATTGCTGTCGATGTCCTTGCAAGTGTCCGTTTGCCACTGTCCCAACTTGTCCTATACCCGTCAGCCAAGACTGTCGGATGATACTGTCCTGTTTTTCTCGCTTATAACGATCATTTCTGAGACTAATTCGATCTCTCTACTTTAACGTTCTCTCTCTCTCTCTCTCTCTCTCTCTCTCTCTCTCTCTCTCTCTCTCTCTCTCTCTCTCTCTCTCTCTCTCTCTCTCTCTCTCTCTCTCTCTCTCTCTCGTTAGCATGTTCAAAATTTTATGTTTCTCTGATTGACGCTCAACCTCTCTCTCTCTCTCTCTCTCTCTCTCTCTCTCTCTCTCTCTCTCTCTCTCTCTCTCTCTCTCTCTCTCTCTCTCTCTCTCTCTCTCTCTCTCTCTCTCTCTCTCTCTCTCTCTCACCTGCATAAAAAGTAAAGATGTACAGGTGTGAGCGAGGGAAAGGCAGCTCCCACGAAGACGATAAGTGGATCATTGGCTGAATAACAATTGACAGCTGTTTAATGGGGAAGCAGAGTGGCTGAATGTGTTACGAGTCGACCTACATATCGAACTGGGGTCTGGTTATTGTTTATTTTTGTTTATGGTTGCCGTGATGAGTGAGTGAAGAGGAACCGGTGATGTGTGTTGATTGGTCTTTTTACGAGTGGTTGTTATTGTTGTTATTTGTTTTTTATTTTGTTTTTGTTTTCTATTTATATTTTTTTGCTGGTTTATTTATCTTCTTTTTTTCTACTTGTGATTATTGTTATTGTTTGTTTATTTATTTTATCTGTTTCTTTTACATATTTTCTTCTCTCTCTCTCTCTCTCTCTCTCTCTCTCTCTCTCTCTCTCTCTCTCTCTCTCTCTCTCTCTCTCTCTCTCTCTCTCTCTCTCTCTCTCTCTCTCTCTCTCTCTCTCTCTCTCATGCCTTATTTTTTTCTTCCTGTTTATTTCTCCATGTAGCAAAACATCCCACACCTCTATAACACTTCCATTTTTTCTTTCCCTTGCATTCTTTTCGATTCTCTCTTTTAATCACTCTTAACCTGCTTCTTTCTACCTGTGTCAAAGCGTCCCACACCTCTATGTCACTTCCATTGTTTCTTTCCCTTGTATTCTTTTCGATTCTCTCTTTTAATCACTCTTAACCTGCTTCTTTCTACCTGTGTCAAAGCGTCCCACACCTCTATACCGCTTCCATCATTTCGTTCCTTTGTCTCAGTTTCTCTTCTCTTCCAGCTAAAAAGGTCACGTGAGAGCTTCCTTAGTTCATATATATTTTTTTTACCTGCAGTCATAATTAACTTCCGCACCTGCTTCTCCCTTCTCGGCTTTTGAAAGGATTTATCACACCTGTTAATTAATCACTGTCTTCCTGGGTATGCTCCGTCCCCTTGTCTCAGGTGTTTCTACGTAATTATATTTTGTTTCTACCTGGAGTGATTAATATTCTTTCGTACTCCCGTCTCTCTCTCTCTCTCTCTCTCTCTCTCTCTCTCTCTCTCTCTCTCTCTCTCTCTCTCTCTCTCTCTCTCTCTCTCTCTCTCTCTCTCTCTCTCTCTCTCTCTCTCTCTCTCTCTCTCTCTCTCTCTCTATTCCCCCCAGCTCTTTTCTCTCATTCTTGCTTCTCCTCTCATACACACTCTCCCGCTCATCTCTCTTTACTCCCAGCTCCTCTCTCTCCGTCTTCCCTCTCCCCTTACTCACACTTTCTCTCCCTCACTCTTCCCTTTCCTTCCAGTTCTTCTCTCTTCCTTCTCCTTCTCCCTATCTCTCTACGTTACTTTATCCTATACCTCACTTTCTCCCTCTCCCACTCTCCCTCCCTCCGTCATTTTCACATTTCTTTAGTTCCTTTTTACCTTCACTTCACACCCGCCTCGTGTCTCCCCTCTTCCAGCACTTCCTATCTCCTTCACCCCTCACCCCTCAGCTCCCCTCCCCTGCCCCCCCCTCCCCCCCAACATCCACACCTCCCTGAGTAAGGCCTATAAAGACGCAGGGCATGACAACGTAAGTCTTTTCAACGGTAAAAATAGTCACATGCGATAGAAAGGTCAATGACATCGCGTGCTGCTCTGACGCGCTATGTATATAAGGAGGAGATTGTGCCGATCTAAATAGTCTAGATATCATTTGTGCCGAGCTAAATAACCCAGATAGAGTTTGTGCCGAGCTAAATAACCAAGATAGAGTTTGTGCAGAGCTAAATAACCAAGCTAGAGTTTGTGCCGAGCTAAATAACCTAGATAGAGTTTATGCCAAGCTAAATAACCAAGATAGAGTTTGTGCCAAGCTAAATAGCCAAGATAGAGTTTGTGCCGAGCTAAATAACCTAGATAGAGTTTGTGCCGAGCTAAATAACCAAGATAGAGTTTGTGCCGAGCTAAATAACCTAGATAGAGTTTGTGCCGAGCTAAATAACCTAGATAGAGTTTGTGCCGAGCTAAATAACCAAGATAGAGTTTGTGCCGAGCTAAATAACCAAGATAGAGTTTGTGCCGAGCTAAATAACCAAGATAGAGTTTGTGCAGAGCTAAATAACCAAGATAGAGTTTGTGCCGAGCTAAATAACCAAGATAGAGTTTGTGCCGAGCTAAATAACCTAGACAGTTTGTGCCGAGCTAAATAACCAAGATAGAGTTTGTGCCGAGCTAAATAACCAAGATAGAGTTTGTGCCGAGCTAAATAACCAAGACAGATTTTGTGTCGAGCTAAATAACCAAGATAGAGTTTGTGCCGAGCTAAATAACCAAGATAGAGTTTGTGCCGAGCTAAATAACTAAGATAGAGTTTGTGCCGAGCTAAATAACTAAGATAGAGTTTGTGCCGAGCTAAATAACCGACATATAGTAAGAAGGAGTTTGTGCCGAGCTAAATAACCAAGATAGAGTTTGTGCCGAGCTAAATAACCGACATATAGTAAGAAGGAGTTTGTGCCGAGCTAAATAACCAAGATAGAGTTTGTGCCGAGCTAAACAGCCTAGATAGAGTTTGTGCCGAGGTAAATAGCCTAGATAGAATTTTTGCCGAGCTAAATAACCAAGATACAGTTTGTGCCGCGCTAAATAACCAACACCACATATACTGCCGAGCTTAAAATGACGAAGATAAGAGTATATGCCGAGCTTTTGAATACCCAGCAACGTGAATACCAAGGAATATTGTGTGCCGGGTGTCCATAAGAAAGCCTTTGCATATTATAACAAGCTACAGAGGCGGCGAGTGAGGCGTGTAAGCTATCTAATGCAGGCACACGGGGATGACGTTGAATCTCTTTGCGGTATTTGTGTTACGAATACGAATGACGAGGCAGGAAAATATGTAGTTAGTCTATCTGTGAATAAATAAGTCTCTCTCTCTCTCTCTCTCTCTCTCTCTCTCTCTCTCTCTCTCTCTCTCTCTCTCTCTCTCTCTCTCTCTCTCTCTCTCTCTCTCTCTCTCTCTATCTCTCTCTCTCTCTTCTTTTCTTTTCTTTTCTTTCTTTCTCTTTGTTTTGTTTATTTGTTTGATTAACACTCTCTCTCTCTCTCTCTCTCTCTCTCTCTCTCTCTCTCTCTCTCTCTCTCTCTCTCTCTCTCTCTCTCTCTCTCTCTCTCTCTCTCTTCTTTTCTTTTCTTTTCTTTCTTTCTTATTTTCTTTCTTTCTCTTTGTTTTGTTTATTTGTTTGATTAATTCTCTCTCTCTCTCTCTCTCTCTCTCTCTCTCTCTCTCTCTCTCTCTCTCTCTCTCTCTCTCTCTCTCTCTCTCTCTCTCTCTCTCTCTCTCTCTCTCTCTCTCTCTCTCTCTCTCTCTCTCTCTCTCTCTCTCTCTCTCTCTCTCTCTCTCTCTCTCTCTCTCTCTCTCTCTCTCTCTCTCTCTCTCTCTTATTTTCTTTTCCTTTCTTTCTTATTTTCTTTATTCCTTTCTTTCTTTCTTTCTCTTTGTTTTATTTGTTTGTTTGTTTGATTGATTCTCTCTCTCTCTCTCTCTCTCTCTCTCTCTCTCTCTCTCTCTCTCTCTCTCTCTCTCTCTCTCTCTCTCTCTCTCTCTCTCTCTCTCTCTCTCTCTCTCTCTCTCTCTCTCTCTCTCTCTCTCTCTCTCTCTCTCTCTTATTTTCTTTTCCTTTCTTTCTTATTTTCTTTATTCCTTTCTTTCTTTCTTTCTCTTTGTTTTATTTGTTTGTTTGTTTGATTGATTCTCTCTCTCTCTCTCTCTCTCTCTCTCTCTCTCTCTCTCTCTCTCTCTCTCTCTCTCTCTCTCTCTCTCTCTCTCTCTCTCTCTCTCTCTCTCTCTCTCTCTCTCTCTCTCTCTCTCTCTCTCTCTCTCTCTCACAACTAATCCCCCCTCCAATCCATTACTCTCCCCACACCATATCCATTACTACCTAACTCCCCCTTACACGACACCATCTCTTTTAAAACCCCATCCCATTCTCTGTAACCACCCCCCATTTTCTTTCTCCTATTACCCCGTTTTCCTTTTTCAGCTCAATTGCAACCCACGTTTTCATCCTCTCACATGTCATTTCCTTTTTTCCCTTTCTCTTTCTCCCTTCCTACATAGACGAAGGATGTGTTGAAGCCCTATCCTTATCCTCCAACATGGCTTCCCTTTCTCCTTCTTAATTTCTTTCTCTTCCTACACAAACGAAGGATGACTGAAGGGACTGTTTTCTACCCCTTCATCTTTCTCCTTCTCTCCACTTTCTCCTTCATTCCTTTCTCTTCCTACGCAAACGAAGGATGATTGAAGGGACTGTTTTCTACCCCTTCATCTTTCTCCTTCTCTCCCATCTTACACAAAGGAGAAGGATAACTTTAAGGACCACTTCATCCTTACCAATTCACTGTTCTCCTTTTCTCTCTCCCTTCCGTGTCCTTATCATCTTCCTATTCCTTCTTTCACCCATTACATTTACATTTTCTTTTGCAAGTATAATAAAGTTTCAAGAGTTTCCCTTCCAACACACATGTCCTTCCTTTCTCTCTTTCTCTCCCTTCCTACAGACACGAAGGATAAGTTGAAGCTCCATCCTCATCCTTCTTCCTTTTCTCCCTTCCTAGTTCCTACAGTAGACGAAGGATTTCTGAAAGGAGCGACTTGTCTTCAATCCTTCATCTGCCTTCCTTCCTTCCTCCTCCTCCTCATCCCTTTCTAT